>NC_057862.1:680703813-680806313 GCF_019393635.1 Dromiciops gliroides | reverse complement strand
ACCCTACTTCCAACCCAGGCACCATCTGTTCATATGTCCTTGGCCCGTGGGCCCCAGTTTCTCTAATAGGGTTAATAACATTGGATATAGATTTTTTTTGGTCTGTCAGTCTTTAATATTTAAATATCTTTAAAAATTTGGAATTTATGGGAATTGACTTCTAATGTCCAATGTGCCCACAATTCTGCCTTGGACACTTGCTCATTGTAGGATCCAAGTTAAGGCATTCAAGCCCTCTATGCCTCAGTGTCCTCAATTATAAAATGAGATTGTTGGACTTAATGACTGTTAAGACCCTGCCTCACCCTGCTCCTATTTTCCCTACTGGAAGTTGGAATGCCATGGTGGAGAGAGGGCTGTTTCCAGAGGCAGCAAGACCTAAAATCGAATGACCCCCTCAGAAGTTCACTTGTTTGTGCGATCCCTCAGAAATCACTTCACCTCCCTATACTTTGGCTTCCTCACCTGTAAAATGAGGGTGTCAGACTAAGTGAACTCCTAATGTTCTTCTACTCCTAAATCTGAGACCTTATGATTGAATGATTCCAGCCAGGTGGAGTTCTTCACTCTGCCATGAACATTCTAAAGTGATTCCTATATCTTTCCTTGGTTAGCGGCATTCTCCCTTCCCAGATTCTATCAAAATCATAGGACGTTTTTACCAACAAGGGACTTTAGCAGTCATGTAAGCCAACTCATACAGTATGGATAACCATCATATTATATCCAACAAGTGTTTTTCACTCCCTTCCTGATGATTCCCAGTGAGTGAGAATCGCTTCCTTCCAAAGGATCTCATTCTAATTTTGGACAGTTCTCACTGCTAGGTTAAATTTCCCATTCCTTGTCCTCAAGTCCATCCATCCCCATCCATTTCAAGCCTGAAATAGACACTGCAATTTCTACTCCTGCTTCTGCCCTATGGGGCCAAACAGATAATTTAAATCCCCCCTCCATGTGTCAGTCCTTCAAAGTACCGCTGCATTTCTCCTCTCATATACACTGTCCCCCTTTTTTCCCCTTTCAGGCTAAACATCTGCATTTCTTTCAACCAATCCTCACATGGTAACAATCAGAGGCATACTTCACCCTTCTATTTGTCCCCTTCTGGACATCCTTCAATATCTCAATGTATGCCTTAAATTGTGTCACCTGAAACCCAACATAATTCTCCTGATGGGGTCTGACCAGGGGAAAGTACAGCAGGGCTATACCCAGCACTTGAGTGAAGTGTCTGACACAGAGGAGATGCTTAATAAAAGCTTGTTGACTTTCTGAATGTAATACCTTCCTCAAGGCAGCTTAGGGTTGAATTAAAAATTGATTTTTTAGTGATTGTTATCATCTGTTCTAAAGTGATTTCCCCATGGTAATTGACACAACTAGGATTTGAACCTGGTTCTTCCTGTTCCTTACTTCTGTACTAGAGCCACCATATCATGCTTCATGGTAGTGGTCATGGTAGATGTGGTGGAGATGATAGTCACAGGGGCCCTGGAAGCATTACGTGACAGAATAAGTGCAAATGTCTCAGAGTCCTCAAGGGGGAAGGCAGGGTGCTCACTTAACCTCATATTTATCCTAACTTCAGTATGACCAGAATCAGAGAATTTCATAGGTGTAAGGGACTTTAGCAGCCACCCAATTCAATCCATAGTAAAAATTGCAGTCTGTACCTGATGAATGTTCATCTAGCCTTTGCTCAAAAACTACCAGTCAAGGGAAACTACCAACTCCCTAGAAAGGTGTTTTTTTTCTTTGTATGAACTGAAGCAACCTCTTGCTAAACAGCCCTTATACATCACATCCTCTGAGGAACAACGCTTTTGTTCCCATAGAGAACATGTCTTTATACTATAAGAAGAGTCTGTCTGCCCATGGTCCCAATTCAGTGACTTACCATAAACACTCAAACACATCCTGCCCTGGACAGGCCCTATGGGGAAGATGTTGAAAATGCATCTGTAACATCCTTCATCTTTTAAGGTGACAAACTCGAGGGTGATGGCTGAGGAGTTCAGGTCACTTTGGGTCACTCGGACATGCTCATGGTAGGGCCCGAGTAATTTGGGGCCATAGTTGGGGCTGTTTGTGGCTATATTATCTGTTCTTTGACCTTCTTTTTGCCATGTGACTTGAAGGACCTCCTTCTCTGCAGATAGCTGGCAGGACAAGGTCACATTGTCCCCCACAGTGCTGGTCACTTCGGTCTTGTGAATCACACTTGGCATGCCTGAGGACAAAAGAACAACAAAAAAGGTCACAAATCCCTTCCCCACAGCAAATCTGTGATGTGGTTAGTGTGAAAATTAGTCTGCCCATTTTACAGATGGAAAATTGAAGAAAGTGTGGGGAAGTAAAAAGAGGGTTAAATTTTTAGAGCTTGATGTTCTAGACTCAAATTCTTCTCCTGCAATTTGTTATTTCAAGATCTTCGTCAAATTGTTTGATCTCCCTGATTCTGTTTCCTCATAAGTAAAATGAGGGAATTGGACTTGGTGACCCCTTAAATACCCTTCCAGTTCTAACTCTGTGATCATGGGCATCAGCATCAAAGAAATTCAATTTCTTGACCAAGATCACTCCATTGGTTTGTCATAAATAGAAGGCAGACATCTTCCAACTCCAATTTCAGTGTTGTTTTTTTTTTCTGTTATAGTAGAAAGTCCCTGATACATATCATTATCCTCTCTCTTCTCATTTCTAGTTCCCAAAGCCTTCCTTTTCCCATGTAGCTCCATGTTCTCCAAACCCCTTTCTCCAACCAGTCAGAAATCACTAAGTCTTGCATCTTCCAGGTCTTTCCTAGAACTATCTTGAAAAACCTACAGTCACTCGTTAATTGAGAAGAAAAAATTAAGAGCTTGATTCCTAGATCCTTTTGTCAAGTGCAATAACAACCTGCTCTTAGTATTTAATAATATTATTTATAATCTATTATTACATTTATCAGTTTATAAGTCAGTCAATAAATACTTATTAGGCACCTACTAAGTGTCAGGACCTGTGCTAGGAACTTGGGATAAAAAGACAAAAATCACACCAACCCTTACCTTCAAGGAATTTACATTCAAGGAGAGACAGCAGATATACATGTAAACACATATAACATGTATTGACAAAATGTATATACAATGAATACAAGGCAGAATCTCATCCTTCACAGTCACCACCCACCAAAATAAGGTTTGTTCCAGATTCAACTCCCAGGGCACATTAAAAATGTATCAACTGAAAAGTTCAATTGGTGCCTAAGCAATGTGAACCAGTGCTTTTCACCACCCTTCCTCCCTCACCTGCTGCTAATTTCCCTTTGACCATACCAGCAATCAGGCTCCCAGAGAAACAAAGGGCCACACACACTACCAGCAGCATCATGGGTATGAAACCAAAAGAAATTCTCAGTCAAATGAAGTGGCTGGTTCCAAACTTCTCCCTTTTATGTGCTTTGTATTTTCTTGTGATTAGCTGGGGAATTCCAAAACTGGCAACACAGCATTATATTATGCTAACCCACAATGTTACTCTAGAGTTTACTAAACCTCTCCACCTGGATGACCTAAGACATATCAACTTCCTTCCTTTGGCTTTACTTTCTTTAGCTGTAAAATGAAAGAATCTCTAAGGTCCCTCTGAGCTCTAGGTCTATGATTCCATGATAATATAAGGAGTTGTCTTCATTATAGCTCCAGCCTGAAATTATTAAGCACCTCCTAAGTGTCAAGAAATGTGCAAGGAGTTTGAGATAAAAAAAAAATAAACCAACCCTTAACCTCAAGAAATTTACATTCAAAGAGGGATGGCAAGGAGAATGTGAGGAACCAAGACATAGATCACCCCAAAAATTCTTACTTTTGATACCAAAGAGTTCAGAAAGTGATCCTCTATCAATACAGAATGTAATCTGCAAACACCAGACACAGAAGTAAGTGTTGGGGGAGAAGAGTAAAGGGGAGGGCTAACAAGGCATGTTAAATCAGACACTAAGCTCTCTTTCTCATTAGAAAAGTAAATTAATAGTCTTTTCATGACATAGAAATCTATGTAATATAGTTTGAAATCTGGAACTGTGGGGCAGCTAAGTGGTATAGTGGATAAAGCACCGGCCCTGGATTCAGGAGTACCTGAGTTCAAGTCCAGCCTTAGATACTTGACACTTAACTAGCTGTGTGACCCTGAGTAAGTCATTTAACCCTCACTGCCCTGCAAGAAAAAGAAAGAAAGAAAGAAAGAAAGAAAGAAAGAAAGAAAGAAAGAAAGAAAGAAAGAAAGAAAGAAAGAAAGAAAGAAAGAAAGAAAGAAAGAAAGAAAGAAAGAAAAGAAAAGAAATCTGGAACAGCTAGGCCACCTTCCTTCAAATCTGTTTTTCATTGATTCACTTGATATTCTTAAACTTTTGTCCTTCTTAATGAATTATGTTTATTTTTCTAGCTCAATAAAATATTTTTTTGGTATTTTTATTAGTATGGCACCAAATGAGCAAAGTAACTTAGAGTTGTCAGTTTTATTATATTGGCTCAGCCTATTTATGAGCAATTAATATCTCTCCAATTGTTTAGATGTGTTATGTGGGATGCAGCCAAAGAAGTGCTTAAGGGAAAATTTATATCTCCAAATGCTTACATCAATAAAATAGAGAAAGAATGGATCAATGAATTTGGGCTACAACTAAAAAGAAAACTAGAAAAACAACAAATTAAAAGTTCCCCAATTAAACAGCAAAATGGAAATCCTGAAAATCAATTGAGAGATTAAAAAAAAATGAAAGTTAAAAAAAACATGGAACTAATCAATCATACTAGGAGCTGAATTTATGGGGGGAAATAAAAAACAAATGAATTATTGGTTAATTTTATTTTTAAAAAAAGAGAAATCATTGGCATCCAAAATGAAAAGAGTGATTGCACCACCAATGAAGATGAAATTAAAGCAATAATTAGGAGCTGTTTTGCCCAATTATATGCCAGTAAAACTGACAATCTAAGTGAAATGGATGAATATTTACAGTTATAAACTTCTCAGATCAACATAAGAGGAAATAGAATACTTAAATAACCATACCTTAGAGGGGAAAATGAATAATCAGTCAATGAGCCCTTAAGAAAAAATTCACCAGGCCAGTTGGATTCACAAGTGGATTTGACTAAACATTTAAAGAACAATTCATCCCAATACTATACAAACTATTTGAAAAAAATAGGTAAAGAAGGAATACTTCACAATTCTTTTCATGATACAAATATGGTTTTGATAACTAAACTAGGAATAACAAAAACAGATGAAGAAAACTATAGACCAATTTCCTTGATGAATACTAAAATAAAATTTTTACATAAAATACTAACAAGGAGATTATAGCAATATATCACAAAAATCATATTGTATGATCAGGTGGAATTTATACCAAGGATACAAGAATGGTTCAATATTGGGAAAACCTTCAGCAAAATCATCATGTCAATAACAGTAGCAATAGAATTTATATGATTATATTAATAGATTCAGAAATAGCCATTGACAGAATACAACACTAATTCCTATTGAAAATACTAGAAACTGTATCAATGAAAGCTTTCTTAAAATGACCACGAGTATGTATCTAAAACCATTAGTATATATCTATCTATATCTATATCTATATCTATATCTATATCTATATCTATATCTATATCTATATCTATATCTATATCTATATCTATATCTATATCTATATCTATATCTATATCTATATCTATATCTATATCTATATCTATATCTATATCTATATCTATATCTATATCTATATCTATATCTATATCTATATCTATATCTATGTATGTATTGGGCATAAACTTGAACAGGATGAAGAACAGATGTACATTTTCACTAGTATTTCACTAGTATTCAATATTGTACTGAAAACGCTAGCTATAGAAATAAAATGAGAAAAAGAAATTGAAGGAATAAAAATAGGCATCAAGGAAACAGAACTATGAATCTGTGCAAATGATATGATGGTATACTTAGAGAACACTAGAAAATCAAGTTAAAAACCATTTTAAACAATGAACAACTTTAGCAACATTGCAGGCTATAAAATAATCATCAATGTTTCTATATGATACCAACAAAATCCAGGAGGAAATTAAAATAACTGTGGACAATATAAGATATTTGGAAATCTACCTGCCAAGACAAATCCAAGGATTATATGAACACAATTACAAAACAATTTTCTAACAAATAAAGACAGATTTAAACAACTGAAGAAATATCCATTGCTCATAGGTAGGCAAAAATAATATGATAAAAATGACAATTCTATTTAAGTTAATTTTCATATTCAGTGCCATAGCAATCAAACTACCAAAGTATCATTTTGTGAAGCTAGAAAAAAATAATAACAAAATAGACCTGGAAGAACAAAAGTTTAAAAAGATCAAGTTATTCAATGGGGGAAAATATGTAAATGAAGCTGGCCTAGCAGTTTCAGATCTCAAACTATATTACAAAGTTATAAAAATCAAAACAATCTGGTACCGGCTAATAAACAGAGCAGTAGATCAGTGGAAGAGATTAGGTACACAATACACATTAGTAAATGACTATTGTAATCTAGTAATTCATAAATTCAAGGAACCAAGCTTTTGGAGCAAAAACTCACCAATTGACAAAAATTGCTGGGGAAATTGGAAAAGTTTGGCAGAAATTAGGCATAGGCCAACATTTCACATCATACACCAAGATAAGGTCAAAAAAGATCTAACCATAAAAGGTGATATCTTAAGTAAATTAAAGGAACTTTGGGAAAATGTATCCATCAGATCTGTGGATAACAGAAGTTTAGGACTAATAGAGAAAGAAAAAGCATCACAGGAAGTAAAAGAGATGTTTTGGTTACATGAAATTAAAAGAGCTTTTGCACAAATAAAATTAATGCAGTCTAAATTATTTTAAGGTATTTTATTATTTTCTAGTTTACATATAAGGATAGTTTTCAACATTTGTTTTCATGGGACTTTTAGTTCCAAAATTTTTTTTCTCCCACCCTCCCCTCTCCCCCTCTTCCCCAAGATGGAAAGCAGCCTGATATAGGTTGTATATGTACATTCACATCAAGCATATTTCTACATTAATCATCCTGTGAAAGAAGAATCAGAGCACAAGGGAAGAACCTCAAAAAAGAAGGGAAAAAAACAGTCCAAAAGTAGAAACAGTATGGTTCAATATGCATTCATAATTAACAGGTTTTTTTCTGGATGTTGTGAACATCTTCTATCATGAGTTCTTTGAAACTATCTTGAATTGTTGCACTATGCAGTCAAAATTATAAGGAAAACCAAAAACTGGGGTGGAGGGGAGGTTACAGCAAGCTTCCCTGGTAGAGGCCTCATTTCTCAAATATATAAGCAACTGAGCCATATTAAAAACTAAAACTAAAACTAAAAACAAAACAAAACAAAACAAAAACAAACAATAAAACAAACAAAAAACACCACAAGAGTTATTCTCCAGTTGGTAAATGGTCAAGAGAGGTGAAAAGGCAGTTTTCAAAAGAAGAAATCAGTGCTATCAATAGTTACATTCAAAATTCACTAACTATTGATTAGAGAAATGAAAATTAAAACAGTTCTGAAATACCACCTCATGCCTATCAGACTGGCTAACATGACAGAAAAAGGAAAATGACAAATGCTTGAGGGGATATGGAAAAATCAGGATACTAATGTACTGTTGATGAAGTTGTGAATCAGTTCAATAATTCTGAAGAAGAGTTTAGGACTATTCTTAAAAAGATTATGATGGAACACCTATTATGCTCTAAGAAATGATGTGGAGGATGCTCTCAGAAAAACGTGGACTTATATGAGCTGATGAAAAGTGAAATGCATTGTATACAAAGTAGCAGCAATATTGTAATATGATCAGCTGTGAATGATTTAGCTATTCTCAGAAATGCAACGATCCAAGACAACTCTGAAAGACATATGAAAAAATGTGGTCCATCTCCAGAGAAAGAACTGATGGCATCTGAATACAGACCTATGAAAAGATAGGCTGGAGCTAAATTGCAAAGACCTTCACAGACCAAAAACAAGAGTTCACATTATGCCTTAGTGATACTTAAGAGAAATCATGTTAAATGCAAAAACTCCTTGATAAGACAGAGAAAACTAAAGCAAAGGGAGTGAGTTTGGGGGCTTTGGCTCATATGAATCCTGGAACAATAAAGGCTGCACAGATCATGGTCTATACTATGCAGAAATAACTCACCCAGAAACACCTGCTAGTTTTCACAAGGGCAGAGCCTTTTTTATTAATATTGGCAAACTAAAATAGAAGCAGGTCTATAAGCCATACATAACATTGCCTACATGTGGCCTATTGACTTAGAAAACCACAAATGGCCATTTTCTATGTTTTATTGTATTTTAAATTTATTTTATTAAATATTTCCAAATTTTAATTTAGTCTGGTTTCAGGTACTCAGAGTGTCATAAGCTGCATGTAGCCCATATGACGGCTACTACCAGTATTGTTTCAAAATTTGGATAAAACATCCTCCCATTAATACAGCTCCCTCTATGGGCTACCATCCTTGTCCTCCATTTCATAGCAAAAATATAAAAATAACTTTTAAAAACTGAGTTCCCTAAACAAAGTAGGAATATCTCGAGGGCAGGTCCCTGACTATTACCTAATGGACTAGGTCCCAGGTCAAAGGCTCCACAAATGTGTGTCAAGCACAGAAAGGGGCATTTTTTTTTGTAATTATCACTATTGTCATTTTGGAAATAACTTAAAAAATGAAAAGAAATCCTCTGTATGATGTAGATATTAATAGTATCTTAAATTTGAACAGGATTCACAGTTTCCAAAGGGTTTTACGTACATTGTCTCATTTCATCTTTAACTACCCTTATGAAATGGGTAGCACAGGTTCAATTAATCTCACTCAGCCTCTATCTCTTCAATTATAAAATAGGGGCAATAATAACATCTACTTCATGGGGTGGTTTGAGAATCAAAGGAGCTAACTCAACAAGTCAAGTTAATGACATTAAGCTTTTACCATGTGCCAGGCAAAGAAAGTCAAAAAGCAACCCCTGCCCTCAAGGAACTCACAGTCTAAAGGAGAGATCAACAAAGAGATGAAGAGCACTTTACAAACTTTAAAGTGTCATACAAATGTGAACTATAGGAGTCAGATTAGCATACTGGGAAAGATGGCTTTACCTGCAGAGAATCTGTGTTCTTGGACAGCTCACTACTCTCTAGTCTCCCATTCTCTTATCTGAAAAATGAAGCAATTGAACTAGCTGAGCTCTAGGGTGCTTTCCAACTCCAAATGTAGCTGTCAAGCTTTCTGTAAATCCATTTAAGTTCCCATTATCTTTCAGCTGCCATTGTCCACACAATTGACTCACATGGGAATCCCAGCTGTTTCTGAGGAGAAGCTTCTCGAGAAGCAATCTAGCCCACACCATTCAATTTCACCACAGAGATGCCAAGATACTCCTTTCAGTGAACTGTCTCAACTTATCAAGGAAGGAATCTGAATTCATGTCTTTTGACTTCAAGCATGTCACTTGATCCTCTGTATTTATGTCTCTACATGATCAGGGTACACATTTCCCTCCCATTAATAGAGAACAAGAACCATTGAAGAGAAGGAACTGGTTGAAAGCAGAAGGAAACTGATGTAATTATAAGGCTCAGGCCCTGGGAGTTTTTGTACACTGTTACTGGAAACAACTTTTTTCTTCATAATAAGCTGAGGAAAATATACGAATTTGAAGAAACTGCTTTCACTTTTGTTTCTACTGCTAGCTTGTACTCACTTTGTCACACTAGATTCGTTATCTGTCATCAAGATATTCTTGAAAATATCTGAGAATCAAACAGGTGGAAGAGATGTCAGGATCCATTCAGTCCAACCCAAGCCTGAAGAAGAATTTTCTCTGATTATCCCTAGTAGATAGTCACAGAGCCTGTACTTGAAAACATCCAGCATAGGGGTCAGAATGATAGACTGGAGCCAGAAAGAACAGGCTCTCTGATTTCTACCATCTGTGTGACCTTGGTCAAGTAACTTAACTCATCTGAGCCTCAATTTCCTCATTGCAAATGGGGAGGAAAATGTCTGTAATCCCTACCTGGAAGGGTTGTTGTGATCATTCTGTGAGATAATGGATGGACAATGCTTTATAGACTGTAAGAGGCTTTGTAAATATTGGCCATTACCATCTCTGAAAGTAGCAAAGTCCATTTGGGGCAACCCTCATTATAAAGATGATTTTCCTTACATGAAGCCAAAATCTGTTTGGCCACAATTTCAACCTATTGTTCCTGATTCTGACTTCTGGGCCAAGGTGGGCAAGTTTGACCATTTCCCCACAAGACAGCTTTTCATATATTTGGAGATAGCGATTTTGTAGCTCATTTTTTTTTTCTTAGAAGATAACATGCTTATGCTCGGCTACTTTTGCTGATCCTTGTAAAACAAAGTTTTTCATCCCCTTGCCATTCCCTGCCATTGGCCTTGTTCTGCAGTTTATTAACAGCTCTCCTTCAATGAGACATCCAAACTAGAGCACAATTTCCAAAGCAAATGAGACTATCACCTCCATCCTTACCCTCACCCACTTTCTGCCCGTGAATATTCTGTCACTGTGCTCTAAGATCCCATTCATTAAGCCTGATCTAAACAACGACACACTTAAGACCTTAACAACTTGAAAAGTAGCTATAAAAACAAGTTCAGGATGATGAAAAGGTTAGAGTACAAATTCTAGAAGGCTCAGCAGGAAGGTCTAGCCCAGAGAAGACTTAGAGATGTAAGCAGTTTACATGACCTTAAGGGGAAGAACTTGGAGACATATGTGGATGGAATTTTCAGAAAGGCAGGTTGCTACTCATCACAGATAAAAATTCCAAGAGTTAGAGTTTCCTAATCACATTAGTCTTACTTTACACAGAGGACTGATAAAATACTTGTCTGACAATTTAACAAGCAAAGGTTATAAAGAATTATAAGCAGCGCGTCAACTATGTGGAGCAGTGGATAAAGCACTGGCCCTGGATTCAGGAGGATCTGAGTTCAAATCTAGCCTAAGACACTAGACACTTATTAATTAGCTGTGTGTCCCTGGTCAAGTCACTTCACCCTCATTGCCCCTGAAAAAAAAATTATAAGCAAACATCCCAAAAGTATATCATATACATTTCTTTTCAAAGAAGCAATAATCTACTTTGAAGTCTACATTCCATTAGTACAAACAACTAGTGGAAATGGGCCAGGAGGGATTTGAGTTTATTAGTCATGATCTTGCTAAAATTGGTGTTGCATTATTAAGTATGTAAAAATTTCAAAGAATCACCAGAGGTTGAGGGGGGAGGAGTTCCTGCACAGAGAGAGTCATTTCCATCTAACTGGTAGTTTTTTTTTTTGGGGGGGGGGGTTGATTTGTTGTGGTTTTTTTGTGAGACAATTGGGGTTAAGTGACTTGCCTAGGGTCACACAGCTAGTAATTGTTAAGTGTCTGAAGCTGGATTTGAACTTAGGTCCTCCTGAATCCAGGGCCGGTGCTCTATCCACTGTGCCACCTAGCTGCCCCTAATTGGTAGTTTTTTTAACTTTTCCATGGCATGATTCTTCAGATGTGAAGTTCTATTTAGTACTTTGCATCTTTAGAGAAGAAATCAGCTTATGAGAGCATAATAGTCTTTAAGCATATCTTTTAGTTCCTGCACTATCTCTTGTTAACAAAACTGATCGTTTCTCTGCTTTATAATTTGATATCTTACATATGAAAATAATTTTCTTTCCATTTGTATAACCCACATTCTCTGAAGATATGAAAAAATGGTATTGATCTGATTTCTAGAAACTCAAGTATCACACACAAAAAGTAGAACAAAAAGTAGAGCTCTTATGGACCTCATTCAAATACTTACAATTTGATGAAATGATATAATTTAATATTTCTCTTGTACTGTGCTGGTATTTATAGAATTTTTGCACTGTGTGATTTCAATTTTTTCTTCCGGCTATGATCAAGGTATTTGGTAGAAGCTTACTTATGATCACAAATTAAGGTTTTGGGTTTGATTGTACTTCATTACTTTTTATTGTAGTTCTGATTTTTATTGGACTAAATAAACTGTGTCTTAATGTGTGTGATAGGTACTTAAATTTTAATCCATGTGGTTCCCCTTCCCTTTTTTGCATTATATGTCAGAAGTGCTAGTTCTTTTCATGTATTAGTAAGATTTAATAGCTTCATTGTATTATTTCACCATGACACTTTGGAAGGACATTCCCAACTGTAATGTTGTATGTGGTGGTTCTCACTGGATGCTAGACTTTTCAAAACCAGTATTCTAGTAAATTTTGTTGTGAAAAAAAAAACTTATTTGGTTGTTTTTTGTTTTTTTGTTTTTGATTTTTTTGTTTGTTTTGCAGGGCAGTGAGGGTTAAGTGACTTGCCCATGGTCACATAGCTAGTAAGTGACAAGTGTCTGAGGCTGGATTTGAACTCAGGTACTCCTAAATCCAGGGCCAGTGCTTTATCCACTGCGCCACCTAGCCACCCCGAAAAAAAAACTTATGAAGAGTTAGAGTTGTCTGTATGTATAATTGGATGTTTCTTGTTCCCTGCCCTTAGAGAGTTTTAAATGGAGGAGAAATGACCATTGTCTGGGATATTGTAGAATGGATTTTATTCAGGCAGGGAGTCAACTTCTGAGCTCCCTTCTGAGCCTGAAAATTTGTGATTCTTTTTTTTTTTTTTCCTGAGTCACGTTCAGTAAGTTATATAATCACTCAAAACTTCAATGTCTTCACTGGAAAATATGGGTAATTACCTATTCTGTCAATCTTACCTCAAAAGATCATTGAGGATCTAATGAGGCAAGTTATAAGTTTCACATGAATGTTGGATATTATTTTGATGTTTATTGCACTGGGAACATTTTTCCATTTTATTATAAATCACATATATGAATTATAAAACTCCTCATTTGACAAATATTTATTAAACTCTCACCCTGTGCAAATCCCTCCATTCATGTAGAGTAATGATATCAGTGAAAATAAAGTCCTGGACCTAAAAGAATTTACTCTCTTATATCTTTGAACATCTTAGACCCCTCATGTGCAAAATGAGGAGATTGGAGTAAATTGTACCTAATGTCCTTTTCCAGCACCAAATAAAGAACTCTATGAATTGGCTTTGGCAGATGTGGGGGAAAGGGGTGTGCCATCTGAAAAAAATGGCCTGTCAGAAATTTGGTTTAAAGTAACATCTTACATTATTCACTACAATAACCACAAAATAGCTCATTAGAGTATTAAAATCATATGTAAAAAAGAAGATAAAGATCAAATACCTTGCACAGCTAAGGAAGGAGAGGGGGGTATTATTAACCAAAAGAAAATAGGTAATTATAAATAGGAAAATAAACACTTTTGATTACATAAAGTTGAAAATATTTGTAGGAATAAAATTAATGCACTTGGAATAAGATGGAAGGCAATTGGCTGGGAAAATACTTCTTTCAAATACCTATGATAAAATATTATATGATAGGATCAAATATCTGTGACATCCAACATATATGGGGAAATAGCAGAAATATTTTCCAATAGAGAAGAAGTCAAAAAATGAATAAACAACTGTCAAAAGAAAAATTGCAAATACTTAATAGCCATATGAAAGAAAAATCAAATCAACATAACTCTGTGCTAAGGGACACTACTACACATTCAGCCCATTAACAAAGATGATGAAAGATAGGAATAGTCAGTGTTGAAAGGTTGTAGAAAAAAATAGCTGAATCAATGCTCTCCCTTTATGGAGCTCTGAATTTGTACAACCATTTTTCAGACAACTTGGAATTAGGCTAAGAAAGCAAAAACAAATGTCCATATTCTTTGATCCAGAAGAGGCCAATAATAGTTTGAGATCTGAAACTGCTAGGCCACCTTCATTCACATTTTTCCCCCCATTGATTTTTTTTTTTAGTTAAGCAATTAGGGTTAAATGACTTGCCCAGGGTCACACAGCTAGTAAGTGTTTAAGTGTCTGAGGCTGGATTTGAACTCAGGTACTCCTGACTCCAGGGCCAGTGCTCTATCCACTGTGCCATCTAGTTGCCCCATCCCCCCCCCCCATTGATTAACTTGATCTTTTTAACCTTTTGTTCTTCCAGGTAAATTTTGTTATTATTTTTTTCTAGCTTCACAAAATATTATTTTGGTAGTTCGATTCCAATGGCACTGAATATGAAAATTAACTTAAATAGAATTGTCATTTTTATCATATTGTTTTTGCCTACCCATGAACAAGGGATATTTCTTCAGTTGTTCAAATCTGTCTTTATTTGTTAGAAAATTGTTTTGTAATTGTGCTCATATAATTCCTGTATTTATCTTGGTGGATAGACTTCCAAAGAGGTCATCAAGAAATTGCATGAAAGGAAAAAGTGAAGGCAAAGAAATGGACATTCTGGGTGCTGACTGATATCCACTCACCTTGGTAATTCTGTGCATTTAAAAATATCCTTCTAAGAAGGGAGCCATAGGCTCCCCAGACTGCTAAAGAGGTCCATGACAGGCATACTATATATGTAAATACACACACAAAAAATCTTGAACTACATCATTTACAAGGGAAGCAGAGGGGAAGGTATAACCATACCACTACTATTTGCCAGGTATTGTACCAGTGGCTTACAAATATTACCTCATTTAATTCTCACAACAACTCTGGGTATATGTTATTATTATCTCTACTTTACAGTTGAGGAAACAGAGGCAAAGAGAGGTTTAGTGACTTGCCCAGGCTCCCACAACTACTCTTGAGTTTGAGGTTAGATTGAATTCAGGACTTTCTGACTCCAGGACCAAAGTTCTATCCACTGCCTAACCTTGCTGCCTTTAGATGTTTGCAAATATTATGTTTCTTTATCCTCACAACAACCCTGGGAGGCAGATGCTATTATTGCCCCCATTTTATAGATGAGGAAACTCATGTAGAAAGAGATTAAGTGACTTGCCTGTAACTTTTGAGTGTATGACACTTTATTTGAATTCAGGTCTTCCTTATTCCAGGTCGAGTATTCTATCCACTATTCCATATCAGTAAAGTTTCTTTTAATTATTTAAGTGATATAGATAATACCAACAGGTTATTAGCTCAAATTATAGTGTAGTAAAAACTGAAACTGATACAAGAAGTTTGAGCCCCCATTGTCTTCTGGAAAAATCTTAATTTTATTAAGTCCTGCTCAGTAGAATTTCCCATGAACTTGGTACCAATGAATAGCTAGATGTGAGAAAATGGGTAGTTATCTCCTTTCAATGAGGATATAACAGTCAATCATACTCCTCCTGACCTGTTTTTAGGACAAAGGTCTCAGCTCCCCTCCTCCCTCTCTGGCTAACAAAATCATGATGTGGGATGGAATTAAGGGTCAAATTGATCGTGAGTCATCCCAAAAGAATTATAAGACACAGTGATTCAGTTTCCCAAGTTTTATTGCAATACTGTGAGTGACCACAGGGAGAGAACCAGAATAATGGAAAGGTATCTCTCGAATAGTGAGAGAAAAGACAGTTATATTTAGAGTATAGATAAATTGATTTATCAGTCTCATTATAATAATTCCCACCTTGGGGAGGTACAGGGGAGGGCTTATCCTAATTTGGAGTACCTGGGGTCCTAAGCCAACACCCGAAGTGGGTACCTTTTTCAGTGGAGGTGTGTTTTGGGCGTTTACATATCATAAGGTGAATCTGGGGACAAATTTGGCCTTTTATGCACATACCTCTTTCTGTTTCCCATGACTAGTTTCAAAACATATTGATTTTTCATTTATTTCTGGTCTGTTTCTATAGTCTGTCAATGCCTTTACTGTTATATTCTTAGGCTGTCATGGCCTAGCTCCCTCTGTTCCCATTATGGATACTGATTACTGTGGGTAAGAGAACCTAGCATCCTGACTTGTAAGTTATCCATTAACTGGGGTCTGAATCCCTCTTAGAGTTCATATCTGAATTAGAGCTTGGGTCTTAGGTTTTTCTGTTAACCCCCTTTTGCCTCCTACATCATTCCCCCCTTTTCATATACCCTGGGAAAAAGGACAAAAATCATCTCTTCTGTAACTACTTTCTGCTAAGTGGGGGTGAAGTAGGGGTCCATGGTGGTTTTATAAATTGTGGGAGATCTAGGATCTAGTGTTACAAATGCAAGGACCACAATACAAAACACAAATGATTTACAAATAGACCAAAGGGCAACAGGGACCGTAATACAGAAAAAAATCTAAGAGTTCCATGAAAAACTGGATGAAGCAAGCAGTTTTAAACAGTTTCAGCCATCCAGGTAACCTCCGTATGGCAGTTCAAACTTCAGGAAGTGTTCTGAACCATATAGACTCTGCCACAGTCCAGGACCACATTTGCCAGAGAGTTCAAGCACTCTTCCAATTCTTGTAACCCTAATACAGTAGAATCAGAAATTTATTCTATTGCCAATGTTCAATTTGTAAGCATAGCTTCATGTTCAAGTTACCCAACAATAGGAATAATGAGGGTAGCAGTTTTCCAGACCCACCAAAGAAAATCATCTCAGGTTCCTTTTCTGACTCTAGTATGAGAAGAGGCAGTAGCAGTCTTAATCGCCTCATTGATATAGGAAAGGGAAATATCTTTGATGCACAATAGAGTACAAGGGGACCAGGGCTAGGGTGGACCTGGCAGCTGATCTAGCAGACAGGTCTGCTCTGTGATTCCCCTGTACTATGGAGTTGATAGCTTGGTGCCCTTGTCAGTACATAACAGAGATCTGACTGGGCAGATTTATGATAAAACCTAAAATGCATAACTATTTTTCCTAGTTACCATCCTTCCTCTCATCTGAATGGGGAGGAATTTCACTTTCTTCTAAACCAAAAAGATACCCAGTTGATTTAACCGTATCATAATATCATGTAAGCAGTAACAGGCAGATGACAAACCTGAATATTAGTATACCTTGTTGTTTGGCATACCAAGTGATCACACATTTAAACTGAAAACAATAAGATCTTACATACTTGCATTGTGCTCATTTCTTCTACTGACTACTTGCTCTGATTACAGAAATCTGCCATAAAAGAAAAGGCAGAGACATGATTATAAGGCCAGGATAAAACGTCCTTAGCTGTGTTGGATTTCAGGTAAAAATTACAAGTGACCACCAGTCATAGAATACTAGCCAAATTCAGGGATATCCAGGTGGGGAAACATTTCCTATTCAGTAGGAACACAATGAGCCAAACGGAGCCTACCTTGGATTGAGTCCGAAGTTGTCCTCTCAGTTTTTTCCCAGATACCTCCACCTGTAAGCAGCACAATGCCTCTTGTGGCATTGATTTGTGGCATTCTCTCCAGTACTTGGATTACTGGCTTAACCATCCAAACAATTATACCTGAATTTAAAACTCAAAACCATATAAATTACTGTCCCAAAATATTTTATCTTAAACAGCAAACCTCTACTCTCGTGAAATTGCAATGAGCAAAAATGATTTACCAGGACACACACATGTTGTTTGGTTTTTCCTTCCTTAAACTTTATCCTGGTTTAAAGATCAATCATTAGAAGTAATTCTCTACAACAAACAACCTTATAAATCCTCAGCAAAACCACTCATTGTAAAAAGCTCTTTTCTGGCAAGTTTACAATTAAAAGAAGTCTAGAAGGCCTTTTTCTGTTTAATGATTAACCAGTTTCAAGTGCTTCCCTCTGTCTTAGAGGAAACAACTAATGTACAAACTGTGTCACTGAGTCTTGTAATTCTTTTGGGACAACTCATGACCAATTTGACCCTTAATTCCATCCCACATCAATCACATGGTTCAAAGAGCCCTGGTCTCAATGAGGTTTGCTCTGGAGTTGAGTCCAGATAAGGAAGAATAAGGTCCACTCCTGAGTTATGTCCATACAAGGAAGAACTCATTAGAGATGGGAATACTGTGTTCTGATTAGCTAGGTTCTGCATATAGATTGTAACCCTTGAGTAATTGGACCAATGATGAAAAAGGGGAGGGCCCATTCACGTTAGGGACTAGGGTTTAAAACAGGATCTGCAAGCCCCCTTTCTTTGCACCCACCAGCTGCATATTAGGGTGCTTCCTTCTCATGAGAAGGAAATAAAAGAGCCTTTGTTTCATAGCTGCTGAGTTCCTGAGAATTATTGAGAAGAGGATTGTTTTCCTTCACACTAGACACTGTCAAATACTGGGTTCTGTACCTGTCCTCCTATGAAAAAAAAAAAAACAGATCGGAGAACTGCTAGGGAAAAACATAATACCAGTTTATTTGTCCCAAGAACAGGCATGAATCATACAGAGACCCCTTCCAAAGAAGGAGGAGCTCTCAAAGGTTCCCTTTTTGTGACAGTATGTATATATATATATATATATATATATATATATATATATTTTCTTTCACTGGTTACAGAGAAGTCAGTATCATTAGCATCATACAAATCAACCTAAAGTAAATACTATAACAGCCAACTTAAAGAAACAGGAAGGGTTTATCAAGGACAAGGATCCCTAAATATTTGATAGAGAACAATAATATCTGTTTACTCTCTTGGGGAAAGAAATTAGTGAATAGGGACTTATCTGCTAACTATCTGGGTTCAGTTTGAAGGTTAGTGAAAGGGCATTTTACTCCTATTAATCCAGGGTTTCATAAAATCTGTTTGGATAATAAGGTAGCTCCATCAAATCCAGGTGGTCCATATATTCTTATTAACAACATAGAACATAATGTAATAATAACATTATTATGGTAATATAATATAAGTGGCTTATTAAGCATGCCTGAGTCATATGATTGATGAGTTACCCGTGACTAAAGGTGACTTCAAGATTATTGGGAAATGAGAATCAGGGAGTGGTCTTCCCCACTCTCTGCCTTTCTGTGTCCCACTTCTCCCACTTAAATGTGACCTGATGTGAGAGATTGGCCTTTCAACTCTCTTTGATTTCCCTACTAGCTTGTAACAAGTAACCAGGCATGGAGGAAGTGCCCCCTCTCCTTCCCAATGCTAAAAGAAAATGTTGAGAAGAAGGAGAAATAGACCTGCTTGCCAGGTGCTCTGAAAGAATCATTTAGGGACTTAGAGTTTTGAGCTAATTTTGCCTTCTCTGTTTCTTTTCCTAAAAACAGAAATGAGACTAGAGTTCTAACTAACAGAATTTGATGTGTTTTTTTAAATGTACTTGTTTTTATTTTATGTTTTATTCTAAACTTAAGAAACATGAAAACTAAAAATAAAGGAATATTTCCATTTACAGAGTAGAACCCAAAGGAAAATGTTACATGAAACTGTGGATCTCTATTCCTTATCATTTGCATATATATGCACATATACACATATGTATGTGTATGTGTTGTTTAAAAATCTAAATGTGGGTTCTAATCTGTTCCCCCCAGAAACTGGCTAAAATCACTGATAAATTCAGCAAGAGTTTAGGCTTTTAAGGATTTATTAAAAGATATATTATAAGACAGTGAAGAGTGAGAAAGACGGAGAATAGATTCCTTATAGCATGGAAATCGTAGCTTTCCTAGTAGCCCATGTGAAGTCCTGCTACCAAGTCGATGTCTCAAACTAAAAGAGCAATCTCCAGTCTGCCAGCCCCACCCCCTTCCTACTTCCTGTTCTCCTCCCCGAAATCGGAGGTTCTTCATGTTGAGTGGTTGAGAGGGGTCTCCTATTGATGTCATACTTCATAGCCTCTGAGAACACACTCTCCTCAGGGTTGGCCACGTGTGATCTCAATTTAATCAAACTTAACTAGGTTCAACTTCTTAGAACAACACCCTACTCAGGGCCAGCTAGGTGTGGTCTTGATTTAATCATCATAAGTAGGTACTTAGTCTCTCAGTCTCACCCAATTCAATCAATTCCAAATCAAACTTCAGGTGGGGCTCCTGGGCATCTGCCAAGTTCCATTATTTTATCACATGTATATCTGTATGTATATTTATGTATATACATACATAATTTTACACATTACTTTTGTTAACCTGTAAATTAATGAAACAATTAATATAGGAGAAAATAAGGTCTTTAATTGGGGGCAGAAAACTATAGCTCATGGTATCGCAAAGCAAGAAGCTAGGAATACCCAAAGATGGGAACCAAGGAAAGGGTTTTTATGGGATAACAGAACAAAAGGGAACCAAAACTACTTGACTACTTAATGTAAATTAACCTTTAACAAAAGAAACTATAGGACTGCTCCTGAGCTAGTAGAGACACTAACTGTAAATAGAAACCACTTACTGTAGGTGGACCCTTTTACATAATAACATAAAGTCCAGGGAGTAAGGACCTGAATCACTGGGAGGGGATAGTTTTCTTAGGGGAGATCCATAAGTCAAAAAAGAGTCTGGAATTGACAAAGATTGGTTAGCCCCAGGAAATTCATTAGCCTGGTGGGGATCAGTCATTTCTCAGTAAATTTGTGGTTATCATCTTCAAAACCATTCCAGTTTTCTGTGTACATTCCTTCTTCTCTTCTTCTCTCTATTCTTTCTTAAATTGTTTCAGTGATTCACTTCATTTTTCTTTTCTTTTTTATCAAAATCTCTACCCTTTCTCTTCCTTCTACCCATCCCCAATGAAAAACACTTTTTAGAAATGTATAACAGGGACAGCTAGGGGGTGTAGTGAATAGAGCACTAGTCCTAGAATCAGGAGGGCCTGAGTTCAAATCCATCATCAGGCACTTGGTAATTATTAGCTGTGTGCCCCTAACCCTGATTGCACCCCCCAAAATGTTTTTAGATGAATAACAAAAATCATACCCAAATAAAGCAAATCTACACTATTGACATGTGTAAACATACATGTGTATTGCCCAGCCTTTGATCTTTCTATCAGGAGATGGGTAGTATCTTTCAACATAGATCCTCCCTCTCAAGGTCTTCCCTTGAGAAAAGTTGGCACATTGGGAAATATTTCTTATTGCTGTACATTTTAAACTATTTATCATATCTTTTGGAAATGAGATCTTAATCAGATAAAATATTAGTAAAGAGCCAACAGCAACACATCACAAAATTTATACACTATGACCAAAATAGTTTCCCTTCCCCACCCCAACCCCAGTTAACTGTTTCCATTTTATTCTTAGTTTCATTGGATTTATTTATGCAAAAAATTAAAATATTCTGACATCAAAATTCTTCATTTTATCTTTTATGATATGATCCTCTCTTCTATTTTGATAGGCAGATTTCAAATATTTTATCCATTCCATAAAGTGGTATTTTTCTACCTGTTCTTGTTAGTTTTGTGGTAATTTGCCAAAACACTAATGATTCATGTGGATTTATTTTATGTCCTCTGAATTTCCTGGTTATTATTTTAATTAAATTTTAATTGACTCTTTAGTGTTAACTAATTATACAATCATCTGAAGATGATAATTTTCTATTCTTTCTCTATTCTTATTCCCCTTATTTTTTATCAAGTCATTATAATTTTAACCACTATAATTATGGCAACAATGCCCATCCTTGGAAGGCAGAGCCAAAATAATAGAGGAAAGGCAATGACTTCCCTAAGCACTCTACATGATTCCTCCAAATACCTTCAAATAATGCCATAAAACAATTCCTGGAGCAGTAGAAACCACAAAAGGACTGGGTGAGATCATTTTCCATCCAAATACAGCCCAGAAGGCATGCAGAAAAGGTTTGTTGTACCAGGGTGAGAATGGAGTAAAGACCTGGGCTGTGCTAACAGAGATACTACCCCAGGCCGACCACCCCAGGGAAGCAGGCCTTCAGGAACCTCAGAATCAGCTGCAGTTGCAGCTAATTCTGGAACTTAGCTAAAGAACTGGTGAGGGGGTTGAGTGGTTGGCCAAGGGGAGACTGCAGGGGTCTCTGCAGGTGCTGAGATAGAATTCTGTTGTGTGGTCCAGGCTTGGAACCAGGAAGCAGTTTTGAGTGGCAGCCCAGGTAGAGAAGGGGAACAAGTATGTCGGAGATTGCAGCCATAATGAAATAGTATTGTGTTCTAAAGGTACTAAATAATCTTTGGTCCCTCAAAGACATGGCCCATCACTTGGAGCAAGTGTAGTTTTTTGCTCTGAAAGTCTTAACTCTTAAACAGATGTAGGAAGACCTTTATCAGGATCTGGTATAGCAGCATTCTCTCAGGGTCATCCTGCCAATGCATAAATCCATGTTTGTGAAGATAAAGACACTAGTAATAGGTGCGTTTGGTGAAGTTTGTGTAGCAAGAAAAGTAGATACTAATGCTCTATATGCAACAAAAACTCTGTGGAAGAAAGATGTGCTGCTTCGAAATCAAGTTGCTCATGTCAAAGCTGAGCAAGATGTCCTTGCAGAGACTGACAACAAATGGGTAGTTCCCCTGTACTATTCATTCCAAGATAAGGACAATTTGTACTTTGTAAGGGACTACATTCCTGGGGGTGATATGATGAGCCTGTTAATTAGAATGTGTATCTTTCCAGAAAATTTGGTGAGCTAAACCAGGAGTTTACGAACCCACCCACCCACCCCCAGCTTGGCCACCAGCCAGCTAATCTGCTGGACTTTCTTTTAACCCTCTCCCACTGACTTTCCCTCATTTAACTAATCTCCCTTGCTTCAAGCCTCTAAAAGCCTTTCTTCAGGAGAAAAAGCCAGTCCACTCTAAAGGGCAACATGTTTGAATATTTTTTCTTCCTCATGCTTTTCCTCATTGAAGCATTTTGGGACTACTTAATGTCCAGATTCAATCAGATGGACTACTCAGTTTTTTCTCGTTGTCTTAAGGGCTTTTTCCTCATCTATGTAGGACGAAACCTTTGGCATAATGGAGTGGGAGAGTCTGTCCCCCTCACTGGGTATATGTTCAATGTTACTAAGGGTACTATAGCCAAATTTGAATTTTGCCATGAAAATATTATCATAGCTCTAATGATTATCCACGTTAGTAGCCTGTGGTTGTTTACAGAATACAGCACAGGTCAGGGGAGTGGAGAATATGCCTCTCCTTAAATTGCACCACCTGGGACCCCCTGAAACTTCAAACAGTGTATCCTAGAAGCAGTGCCCCACTTTAAAAAGGAGTTAAATGTCAAGAAATAGGCTAGGAAAATGAGCAGACAGAAAAAAATGCTGACCATAGAAAGTTTCTTTGGTTACAAGGAAGATCAAAATTCACCCTCAGAAGAACCTAACAAAGTCAAAACTCCTATATCCAAGGCTTCCAAGAAAAATATGAATTGGCCTTAGGCCATAGAAGTACTCAAAAAGATTTCAAAAATAAAGTAAGAGAGGTAGAGGAAAAAATGGCAAGAGAAATGAGAGAGATGCAGGAAAGTTAATAAAAAATGTCAACAGTTTGAAAAGTCAAATTAGCCAAATGTAAAAGGAGGTACAAAAGTTCTCTGAAGAAAATAATTGTTTAAAAATTAGGATTGAGCAAATGGAAGCTAATGACTTTATTTATTGTTTGTTCATTTATTCATACATTCGTTTGTTTGTTTGTTTATTTATTGGTGAGGAAATTGGGGTTAAATGTCTTGCCTAGGGTCACACAGCTAGTAAGTGTCAAGCATCTGAGGCCAGATTTGAATTTATGTCCTTCTGAATCCAGGGCTGATGCTCTATCCACTGAGCCACTTAGCTGCCCCCAAGCTAACGACTTTATGAAAAATCAAGACATAATAAACCAAAACCAAAAGAATGAAAAAATAGAAGGCAATGTGAAATATCTCCTTTGAAAAACAACTGACCAGAGAATAGATCCAGGAGAGATGATTTGAAAATAATTGGACTACCTGAAAACCATGATCAGAAAAAGAACTTAGCCATCATCTTCGAGGAAATTGTCAGGAAAAATTTCCCTGCTATTCCAGAAGCAAAAGGTAAAATAGAAATTGAAATAATCCACTGATCACCTCCTGAAAGAGATCCCAAAATGAAAACTTCTAAGAATATTATAGCAAAATTCCAGAGCTCCCAGGTCAAGGAGAAAATATTGCAAGCAGTGATAAAGAAATAATTCAAGTACTGTGGAGCCACAGTCAGGATAACACAAGATCTAATATCTTCTACATTAAAGGATCAGAGAGCATGAAATATGTTATTCTGGAGGGCAAAGGAACTGGGATTACAACCAACAATCACCCACCCAGCAAAACTGAGAATAATTTTTCAGGGGAAAAATGGGAATTCAATGAAAGAGAGGACTTTCAGGCATTCATGATGAAAAGACCTGAGCTGAATAGAAAATTTGGCTTTGAAATACAAGACCCTAGAGAAGCACAAAAAGGTAAATGGGAAAAAGAAATCATGAGGGATGTTAAAAGATTAAACTGTTTACATTTCTACATGGGAAGAGGATACTTCTAACTCATAAGAATGTTCTCATTGTTAGGGCAATTTAATGGAGTATATTTAGACAGAGGGCATAAGTGTGAGTTGAATATGAAGGGATGACATCTTTAAAGCATTTGGGGGGGCAGACAAGGTTGGGTGGCTTGACCACGATCACACAGCTGGTGAGTATCACGTGTCTGATGCTGGATTTGGGTTTGGGTCATTTTGGGTCCAGAGCTGGTGCTTTGTACCATGCGCCACTTAATTGCCCCATGATGATATATTAAAAAAAAAAACAAAACTAAGGGGTGAAACAAAATTAAGGGGTGAAAGAAATACACTGGGAGAAAGGGAAAGGGAGAGGTAGAATGGGGTAAAATATCTCACATAAAGGAAGCAAGAAAAAACTTATGAAGTGGAGGGGAATATGGGAGAGGTGTGGGGGAGTGATTAAGCCTCACTCTCATCAGAATTGGCTCAAAGAAGGAATAACATATACACCCAAGTGGGTATAATAATAATAATAATAATCTTATGTGTATGTATGTATGTATATATATATATATACTGCTATATATATATAAAATCTTGCCCTGCAGGAAAGTGGGAGGGGAAGAGTATAAGGGGGGAAAGATGAAGGAAGGAAGGGCAGATTTGGGGAGGGGACATTAAGAAGCAAAACACTTTTGAGGAGGGATAAGGTGAAAGAAGATAGAAAATAAAGTAAATATCAGGCGGAAGGTAATAGGATGGAGGGTAATACAGTTAGCAATAGTAACTGTGAAAAAAATTGAAACAAGTTAGTCTAATAAGCCTCAGTTCTCAAACACATAGAGAAGTGAGTCAAATTTGTTAAAATTAGAGCCATTCCCCAATTGATAGAGGGTCAAAAGACATGAAGTTTTCAGATGAAATAATCAAAATCACTTTTAGCCATATGGGGAAAATTCCTCTAATTCACTATTAATAAGAGAGATTCAGGTCAAAACAATTCTGGTTACTACCTCATACCTATTCTATTGGATAATGGGAGAACAGAGGAAAATGACAGATGTTGTAGGGGATATGGAGAAAATGAGACATTAATATACTCTTGGTAAAGTCATAAGTTGATCCAAACATTCTATAGAGCAATTTGGAACTAGGACCAAAGGACTATAAAATCATACATACTCTTTGACCTAGCAATACTACTACTAGATCGGTATCCTAAAAGAGATTAAAAGTTGAATTCAAAATTGGGGTGATGCCCATCAATTGGAGAATGGGGTGAACAAATTGTGGGATGAGATTAGGATGGAATGCTATTGTGCTATAAGAAATGATGAGCAGGATGCTATCAGAAGGAATTATGAAAAATTCAATCCATTTACTGATGGTACCGATGATATTTTTGTTAGTTCCTCTTTCTAAAGTTTTTTGTCTGTTTGAAATGTTTTCCATGACTGCACATGTATAATTTATATTGAATTGCTTGAGTTCTTAGGGGGTGGGGAGGGAGGGAGAAAGAGAATTAAGAACACGAAGTTTTAAAAGTTGATATGAAAATTTGTTTTTACGTGTAACTTGGGTAAAATTCTACATAAATAAATGAAGTGGGGGCAGAGCCAAGATGGTGGAGGAGAGGCTGTGACTCCCACAAGGTCCAGGTAAACCTGTCCATTCACTCTCAAATAATGCTATTAAAAAAAAAAAACAGAGCAGCTTAATGCACATAAGAACAGAGTGAGACTATTTTTAGCAAAAGAGGGCAATTGTGATCACCTGCTGATCAGGCTGAGCAGCTCAGTGATTGGTCTGGACCCAGCCAGGAACAGACATGCCTCAGAGTCTTCAGGGCCAGTGGCTTCTTCTGAGGCTCCAATCACAGATTGGTGAGGGGGTTTGGCAGTAGGCCAGGGTGAAGTGGAGGCAGTCTCTCCTGGAGTTGGGGTGAAGCACCCTGCTTCTGAACTAGTGTGCTGAATCAAGTGGTGGTGGCCCAGTGGGGGAGGGGTACAGGCATGCCTAGCTTCCAACCATAGAGAATCAGAGTTCAATCAGACTTCTGTTTCCAGTTCAAAGAGAAAGCAACTGTGGTTACTCACAGGTCAGGCAGGCTGAGAAGAATCCATATCACCTTCTGGACCATGCTGTAGCTCCAAACAGTGTGTCCTAGAAGCAGTGCTACATTTTTCAAAGGACTTAAAAGCCAAGAAATAGGAGGCCAAGATGAGCAGGCATAGAAAGCAGCAGACCATTAGAAACTTCTTTGGGGGAAAGGTAGACCAGAATACCCCTCAAAAGAAGATAATAACAAAGTCAAAGCTCCAACATCCAAAGCTTCCAAGAAAAATATTCATTGGTCTCAGTCCATGGAAGCACTCAAAAGGACTTTGAAGAGAAAGTAGGAGAGAGAGAAGGAGGAAGATTTAGTGAGATGGAGGAAAGAATGGAAATAGAAATGAGAACAATGCAGGAAAGTCATAAGAAAAAAGTCAATAGTTTGAAAGGCCAAATGCAAAAGGAAACAGAAAAGCTCTCTCAAAAAAGTAATTGCCTAAGAATTAGGATTGAACAAATGGGAGCTAGTGACTTTATGATAAATAAATGAAGTGGGAGGAAAAAAACAACAGCAATGCACATCCTTGCTTTATTCCTGATATTATTGGAAAGGATATTTATCTATCCATATTAGAAGCAATGCTGGCTCTTGATTATTGACATATAATACCACTTAATACATTAAGAAAAGGTGCCTTCTTCATGTCCTATTCATTTATTCTTTTGCACTCTAATGTGGTTTTTTTTTAACAAAAATGGTTGCTATATCTTGTTCAAAGCTTTTTTCTTTATCTGTATCATATGATACAATCATATTGTTCCTTGTATTCTTCATATTAGTATGCTGAATTCCATTCATAGTTTTCCTAACATTGAACCCACTCTACATTTTTGGTATAAATATACTTTGGTCATGGTATATAAACTTTATGTTATGTTACCATAGGCTCTTTGTTTATATCTTATTTATAGTTTGTGCATCAATTAAGTCTGGATGATTTAAGAAAAACCTTGGAAGACTTACACAAACTGATGCAGAATGAAGTGAGCAGTACCAAGAGATCATTTTACATAATAACACCAATATTATAACAATGACAAACTGTACTCTAAATAACTATTGATTCACGAAATTCAAATTTTAAAACTCTGTGGTGGCATCTAGGTGGCACAGTGGATAAAGTACCAGTTCTGGATTCAGGAGTAACAGAGTTCAAATCTGGCCTCAGACACTTGACACTTACTAGCTCTGTGACTCTGGGCAAGTCACTTAATGCTGATTGCCCCTCACCCCCCCAAAAAGAAACCCAAACTCTGTGTTACCACCACACAACATCATATTGACTAATATGACAAAACAAAATGATAAATGTTGGAGGAAATTTTTTAAAACTAAGACAGTAATACAGTGTTGATAGAACTGTGAACTTGTCCAACCATCTTGGAGAGTAATTCAGAACTATGCCCAATGGGCTATAAAACTGTGCCTACCCTTTGATCCAGCAATACTGCTAATTCTATATACCAAAGAGATTTTTTAAAGTGGGGGATAGGAGGAAGTACATACTTGTATAAAAATATTTATAGAAGCTCTTTTTGTGGTGTCTATGAATTAGAAATCAAGGGGATGCCCACCAATTGCATAATGGCTAAAGTTGTATCATATTATTGTGATGGAATAATATTGTGCTATAAAGAATAAGCAGAAGATTTCAGAAAAACCTGGAAATATTTACATTAACTGATTCAAAGTAAAGTGAGCAGAACCAGGAGAACATTGTGCACATTAACATCAATATTGTTCAGTGAAGAACTGTGAATGACAGCCTTCTCAGCAATAAAATGAGCCACAATAATCCCAAAAGGACTCATGACGAAACATGCTATCCCCCCCCCAGAGAAACAACTGATATTGTCTAAACAAAGACTGAAGCATCCTATTTTTCACTTTCTTTCTTTGTTTCTCTCCTTCTTTTTTGTGTTTGAGTACAAAATTGCTAATATGGAAATTTTTTACATGATTGCACATGCATAACATATCAGATTGCTTGCTGTCTCAGAGAAGGGGTAGGGGAAGGAGGGATAGAATTTGGAACTCAAAACTTATGAAAAGTACAAACATATTAAATTGTTTTAACATGTAATTGGGAAGATAAAATATTTTTTTAAAAAACCTAAGCTTCTTCGTTCAATACAATAATTCAAGACAATCCTGAAGGAATCATGATGAAAAATACAATGCATCTCCAGAGAAAGAAATGATGAATTCTGCGAGTAAATTAGAGTATATTTTCTACTTTATATTTCTTGATTTCTTTTTGGTAACATTGCTAATATGGAAATATGTTTTGCATGATTTCACATGTATAATTGATGTCATATTACTTTCTTTCTCAATGGGTGAGAGGGAGAAAATTGGAACTCAATTTTTTTTAAAAGAATGCCACAAATGAAAAAAAAATTAAAAGACAATTGGCAAAAATATATTAGAGACATTGGTCTATATTTTTCTTTTTCTGTTTTCACTATGGCTCCATCAAGCCTATATTTATGTCATAAAAGAAATTTGTAGTAGACCTTTCTTTGTTATTTTTGTAAATAATTTGTATAAAATTGGAATTTTGTTTTCCTTCAACAGAAATGCATCTGGTCCCATTTTTAAAAAGTACTTGAGAGGTCATTGATAACTCATATGATTTCTATTCTTGAGACTGAGTTGTTGAAATTCTCTATTTCTTCTCTTAAACTGATTTTTACTTTACTGATATTTTTTCCAAATATTCATTCATTTCGCTTCATTTGTTAGTTTTCCGTTTCCTTGTTTTAAATCAAATTGTCTAATCATTTGACTATTTCATTCTTTTAAAAATAATTTCAAGTTTATTATTGAGTATTTTTACTTTGAATTTTAATTTCTTCTTTGTCAGTATTTCTTTTTGTTGTATTTTTTGTTGTTGCTTTTAGTGATATTTTTTTAGTTGAATGACCAATTTGTCAATCTTTCTCTCTTTTGTAGAAAAAAATATTCAAAGATATAAATGTTCCCCTGAGGACTATTTAGGCTGCATCCAAAAAGTTTTAATTTTTTTACTTGTTCTCATTATTTTTAAGGATATTTGTATAATTTGTTATTGAATTCACTATTGGATTTACTTTTAAATTATTTAGTCTGCAGCTAATTTTGAATTCCCCCAATGGTCCTTTGTCAAATATGATTTTCATTGCATTGTGGTCAATAAAAGATTGCTTAATAGTGCTGCTTTTCTGCATTTTTGTGTGATGTTTTTATGACCTAACAATTGGTCAATTGTTGCAAAGGTGTCATACACACCTGAAAAATACATATACTTCTATCTATCCCCATTCAATGATCATCTACGATCTATCATAACTAACTTTTCTAAAATTATATTCAAATTCTTGGCATTTCTTTTAAATTTTTAATTAAATTTGATAATCTCTGAGAAAAGAGATTTGATTTTCTCTGAAAAGGAGGGAGCTTCTTTCCCTCTCTTTATAAAGAAGAGGATGGTGATTAAGGAGGTACTCTTTTTCTGTATCCCTACCCCTCTTTACTTTCTGTCACCCAAAATCTAATCACATAATCTTATGCTTTTTTAATTTCTTTTAAAACCCTCTTCCTTATACTAATATTCCCCCAGTCATCCATCTTCAAGACCTAGGTGTCATCCTCAACTCCTCACCCTTCTCACCTTCCCCCTAGTAATTCTGTTGCCAAGTCCTATCACTTCTACCTTCATACAATGTTTTGGATGACTGGAGATGACCCTGGTTTTTGAGACAGTCAGGGTTAAGTGACTTGCCCAAGGTCACACAGCTAGTATGTATCAAGTATATCAGGTTCTCTTGACCAGTGCTCTATTCACTGCAAGCTGCTAGTGGTGCAATGGGTAGATCACTGTCCCTGAATTTTGGAGAACCTGAATTGAAATCTGGCCTAAGACACTTGACACTTACTAGCTGTGTGACCCTGGCCAAGTCACTTAACCCAAATTGCCTTAAAAAACATCTGGGGCCATCTCCAGTTGTCCTGATATATATCTTACCACTAGACCCAGATGGCCTTGAAGGAGAGAGTGAGGCTGGTGAAGTTACACAGCCCTTCCTCATGATTCCGTACAAATCATGACATTTGTCATAGTCCTCTTTGAGAACAAAGGACAAATAATAACTTAAAATCTTTTTATATAAAAAAGTCATTTATATACCCCTCCTTCTCTCTCAGGCACTGTCATTACCCTGGAGAAGGCCCTCACCATCTTTTGTTGTTCAATCATTTTCCAATTGTGTCTGACTTTTCATGACCCCATTTGGGGTTTTCTTAGCAAAGATATCGTGGTGGTTTGCCATTTCTTCCTCAAGCTCATTTTTATAGGTGAGGAAACTTAGACAAACAGGGTTAAGTGACTTGCCCAGGATCACATAGCTATTAAGTATCTGAGGCCAGCTTTGAATTCAGGAAGATGAGTCCTCCTGAATCCAAGCCCAGTGCTTGTCCTCTGTGGCATGTAGCTGTCCAGCGCTCATCATTTTATTGGTGACTACTCATTAGATTTTAGATAGACTAGCTAGAATTTTAGCCCCCCTTACATGCTGATGATGATTGATTGACTGATTGATTGGTGTTGAATTTTTCTTTGTATCCATAATGATCAGTAAGGTGCTTGGCACTTAGTAGATGATTAATACATGCTTGTTGACTGACCTCTTTGCAATACTCTCTGAAGTTTGTTTTGCTTATGATGCATCTGTCCCTGAATTTACCCTATCACTTATTTCCACCCTTTCTCTTCTCCCTCTTCCTTTCTGTTTGAGTTGAATGTATTTCTATAAGAGACTCTTCATGTATGTGTGTGCACATGCTCTGCCTCCTTTGCCCAGTTCAGATCAAAATGAGATTCAAGTGACACCTGTTTTTTCCCCAGTCCTTTCTAATTTGTATAAACTTCTTGTATACTCTAATTATGAAATAATAAACTATCCCAACCTTCCTTCCATTACCCTCCTGTTTCTTTCTTCTTTTAAATCATCAAAACATAACAAAATAAACTCAGGCTCTCTTTCTTTTTTGGTTCCCTTTAAGATGCCCAATGACATCAGGGTTTGGAGGGAACACTCAGTGTAATCTCCCCATTAGGATATAAATACTTCATCCCTATAATTTCAATTTCAATTATTCAAATTCAGAAAAGAGCTCCACTAAAGTTACATATGGATCTATTCTGATACATATAGACTTAGAAAACCACATATTAAAATTATCTATGTTTTATTTTATATTTATTTTGTTAAATATTTCCCAATTACTTTTGTTTTTTTAGTGAGGCAATTGGGGTTAAGTGACTTGCCCAGGGTCACATAGCTAGTAAGTGTCAAGTGTCTGAGTCTGGATTTGAACTGAGGTCCTCCTGAATCCAGGGCCAGTGCTCTATCCACTGCGCCATCTAGCTGCCCCTCCCAATTACTTTTAGATCTGGTTGAATAAACCCTCACTGGGGAGTTGTGTGTGTGTGTATGTCTTGTTTTGTTTTGTTTTGTTTTTCCCTACTAGATGGAAGGCAAGTGTTAAGAGAGGGGACAAATACAAAAGTGAAAGCCCCACCCCTCAAAGAGCTAACATTCTAATAGATTTAGGGCTTCTTGGATCTTTAAAGATTCTTTGGTTAAGGACTGCTCCCCAAGATGTTCTCCTGTCCTCCTCTCCCCTTTAATTTTTTTTTTTTTTAGTGAGGCAATTGGGGTTAAGTGACTTGCCCAGGGTCACACAGCTAGTAAGTGTTAAGTGTCTGAGGCCAGATTTGAACTCAGGTACTCCTGACTCCAGGGCTGGTGCTCTATCCACTGTGCCACCTAGCTGCCCCTCCCCTTCAATTTTACAAGCATTTATTTAGAGCCGACTATGTGCTAGGCATTGAGAATACACAGACAGAAGGGAAACAAGCTACTCTTGAGTGGCTTACATGCTAATGTTAAAGGCTGGGTGGTATGTTAGATATCTCTGGATTAGAGTACTTTGTAAAGCTCTCAGTGCTATCTATCTATCTATTTCAAATATTCTTATTATTTCTAATTCATTCAACTCTCTTCTCTCATTTTCCTCTCTATCCCCCAACTCTCACCCCTCAACTATACCAGTGTGTTTTGGGGAGATTTCATATGACATAAATTTAGAGCTAAAAGGAAATTTTGAATTCAGGTTCTTTGGCTCTGTACCAATTGTTTTTGGTTTTGGGTTTTGGTTGGTTATTTCCCCCCCACCCCCACCCCAGCCCAATGCCCAATGCCCAATGCCCAATGCATAACACTGCCTCTCAGTATGCCTCCTTGGCTGAAATCTGCACACATTCTCAGGCCTGTCCAATAGCACTTGTTTAGTCACAGCCCTCTGGCCCAGGGATTCAGGCACTTCATTGACTATTAGGGTAATTCCAGGAAATTACTGAAATCCACCAGGAAGTCCCAGCATTTCCTCCAGATTGACCCAGTGGGAAACAGAAGGGGAAATGTTATATGTTCCCTTTCCCTTTTGCCTCAGTAGCTTGACTTAAAGCCCAAGAACTGGGTTGGTGGGGGAAGTGGCAGGTGGGGGGGGGAATGAGAACCACTAACTAAAACATCTTAAAAAAGAAAAAGGAAGCAAAACAAACTTTCTCTAGTAAGGGTGGATTTGGAATTTGTGCTAATCTTAGTGCATTCACTACCCCCACCCTCAACTTTTTCTAATGACCTTTGTTTTGTATAAAGAAAATTTCTAAAAAAGGACCCATTGGAAATATATCCTGCCTAGAGCCAAACCTACCAGAGATGTTATGTCATCTAACCCCCAGTTTCTTAAACTGTGGTCGTGTCCCCATATGGGTTGGCATAACTGAATGTGAAGGTCACAAAAAAAATTAGCAACAGTAAAAGGTTATGTATACCCTGTATACCCAGGGTCACATAAAAATGTCTGTGACAAAAAGGAGTCACCAGTGGGAAAAGTTTAAGAAGCTCTGATCTAATCAACTCCTTCATTTTACTGAGGAGGTAACAGATTCATTGGGAAAAAGTGATTTGCCCAAGGCAACATAGCTAGTGAATGGCAGAGATAGAATTCCAATGTATGACTTCTAGCCAGGGCTTCTACTGACATTCCATCCTTCTCTTTTCCTTCTCTTTCCACTTGAAAAGACTGGGGGAGGGAGAGAAGGATTGGCAAACAGTAAAGAAAGAACACAGCATGGCTCTGTTTCTTGCTCCCTATTAGGACCTTGAGCACGTGTATTTACATATATTCATGAATGTGTATGTAAACACATATGCAGTATGCTACAAAGCATACATATACATGTATATGTGTGTGTGCATGTATGTATATATGTATACACACATACATGTATAGGCTACCTTTGTACACATGTCTGCAAAAATATGTGTGCACAGTTACACACGTGTATGTATGTACATATTTACATGTATGTGAAAATATGGATATGAGCAGTATTATTGAAGTAGCAATAAGATTTGGTAACTGACTGACTATATGCACAAGGGAGACTAAGGAGTAAAGATAACCTTGAGGATATGAAGCTGGGTGACTATGAGGATATTGGTGCCCTTGACAGAAATAGGGATGTTTGGAAGAAGAGTGAGTTTGGAGGGAAAGCTGAGTTTAGTTTTAGGCATTTTGAGTTTGAGATGTCTGTGGGACATGCAAGAGGTGTTTGCATGAAATGGGATTTTCAATTCAAAATCAAAGCTATAGTTTGTGGCAGAAAACAACTGAGCTTTCTATTGATTGTTGAGTGATATGAGTCCCCAGTGCATTTCCAAATTTTAGCTGAAGACTGTCACCATCTTGTTTGTGTTTCTTCAGGTTGGTTGACAGCTGAGTTTTCCAACCTAAAAGCATTTGATCTCTATTGCATCTCTCCTATCTATCCCTTTATTTCCACTCCCAGGAACACTACCTTATAGTTCAGACCCTCATCACCTAGCCTATTCACTACTTCGAAATTGTACTCCCAGCTTCCAGTCTGTCCATCCAATCTAAAATGATCATCCCGAAGTATAAGTTTGATTGGTCACTCTTTTGCTCAGAAAGTCTCAGTGGCTCCCTCTTGCTTATAGAATAAAATTAAAAATTCTCACCTTGGCATTTAAAGCTTTCCAAGGTCTGGCTCTAGCCTAGCCTTACTAGCTTATCTCACTTGCCTGCCCTCCAGTCTTATTGGCTTACTTTCCATTCCCCAAACTCAGGATTGCATTTTCTTTGTTCAGACTCTTTGAACTTTGATGGAAGGCATTCTCTCCTCAACTGAGCCTCAGCTAAGAATCTGGCCACAAGCCACTTATGTTGTGTGTAAATCATTTCTGTAATGCGCACTGTGATTCTTGTGGCTGCTATTGCTTTCTGGGTAAGAAGAAATGTCCTGTCTTATACCCAATTCATATTCTGCATTTGGCATCTCTATAACTTCTCTGCTCTCCCCTTTTTGGAGAAACCATTAGCCTTTTGAGTGATAACTTTTGCTATAATATATATGCAAAATAGTATATTGCTTTGATACATATGCAATTTTCCCATGGATTTCAGGGTGGAGTAATAAACTAGTAAGCCTGAGAATGGGGAACCTACTTCTACTTAGAAGAAGCTTTCTCTATAGACAAACCTGTCAAGCAAACCAAAGTGACTGGTTAAAGGACAAGGGATTGGTATAGGTTGTCAGCCCTCATGGCCTTGGTCAAGCATTGCCTCTAAACTCTATACTACAGATTCTATCTATCTATCTATCTATCTATCTATCTATCTATCTATCTATCTATCTATCTATCTATCTATCTATCCATCTATCCATCTATCTAAATATCTATCTATCCATCTGTCCATCTATCCATCCATCCATCCATCCATCTGTCTGTCCATCTATCCATCATCTATCTATCTATCTATCTATCTATCTATCTATCTATCTATCTATCTATCTATCTATCCATCCATCCATCCATCTGTCCATTTGTCTATCTGTCCATCCATCCATCCATCTATCTATCTATATACCTATCTATATTTGTACATACCTATATATTTATCCTTTATACATAAATATATAGAAAGTAGAGTATATATGGTTATGACTAGATTGTGCAATTGATAGTAATATAGAGACATGACTATAGATAGGTATATGTAAAATATTCTACATCCCACATAAGAATGTAAGCTCTTTGATGTCAGAAATTTTTTTCTTCATTTTCTGGAGTATAGAAGAGTGGAGTGGATATGATTAGGTTGGATAGGATTCTATTAGATTTGCTTGAACTGGATGGGGTTGGGTTGATTAAATCATAGGAGAGGAAAAGTAAGTACAAAATTTAGAATTAGAAGGAACCTCAAAATTGGGTTTAATCCTACTTCATTTTAGAGGAAACTGAAGCCTAGAGAGGTTTTATAACCTCCAAAGGCTACACAGTTTAATAAGTAGCAAATCCACAGTTCAAACCCAGTGTTGTTTTTTTGGGTTTTTTTTTTTTTTTTTTAACTCTGGACCCACTCCCATTCACTCCTGATGGAGCCCTCAGGCACCATTGCTGGGGAGAACTAACAAAGGCATCCTTGGAACAGATTCCATACAGTTGAAGCCCACAAGAGGGCGCCAGAGTCATTGTCCTGGGCTCAGCATCTCTCTAGGATGGTCTGAGGCCAGCCACTCTTTTCCATCGGACTCTAACCTCAGAGGAAGTGGATGGACAGACCCAAGGCCTGGGAAAATGACCATAGCAATAGTCACTTGTGTTTACTGAGCACCTTTCTCCAATGAGCTCAGCGAACTGAGAGATTGTTATTCAGCTGGGGGCTCCTAGATGTGGGAAATGAGAGACCATGTGTTTTTTGTATAATCTGGCCCTGCTCACGTGGCCAACCAGTGGCTGCACTTCCACAGGCTGCTGGAATCTCCCCACTTCAAATCCCCATCCAATTAGCCTCCTTGATAAGCTGACACGTGACCTTTCCAAGCTATTTCCTTAGGAAACAGCAGCTGAGCAAGCCAGAGTTCCTCACTCACTTACAGGTGTCCAGGGAGAAGGAATCAAAGGGTCTGAGGATTTATTATTTATTTGAAAAGTCAGAAACCTCAGGACTGAGAATAGGGACTATTACTGACTGCAAAAGGCTCTGCTGTCATACATCAGACTCTAACACCAGAATCATAACCAGGGTGTGGTGAACAGGGTCTAGTCCCAGGGCATCAACATTTAGAGGGCCTCCAAAAGGTAATACATGTTTTTTGTGGAGTTTGCTATGGGGACTGATCAATGATTTACAGCTAGAAGGAACTTTAGAGGTCATCTAGTCCAAACTCCTCATTTTACAGATAAAGAAACTGAAGCCCAGAGAGATGACATGACTTGAAAGTAGACTGGCAGTCTTTTCTATTTGCAGTCAACTCCTTCATGATCATCTTTTGTTTCTTTCAAAATTCAGATCCAATAGCACCACAGACACAAAGTTCTTCCTTATGTCTTTTTCCTGAAGGTTGCCTATTGACTTAGTTTTAAAATATAGCATTATCTAAGTTTCATTGTATTTTTACTTATTTGGTCAAATATTTCCCAATTACATTTTAATCTGGCTGCACCACATTCAGGAATGTTATGGGGCAAGTGCCCTTTGCTTTTGACATTTCTACTGTAGGCAGCTCCCTAAGATTAGAAGTTGCAGGGGAGGTTCTCCCTGCATTGATAGAGGGAGCTTCCTCACTGGGAGTTCTCTACACCAATTAAATGAAAGATCCAGTTCCTAATCCTTATGTATTTAAACATGTACACATTGACTTTCCTAATAGAATGGAATCTTCCTGAAGGGAGAGGATATTTAATTTTTTTGTCTTTTTTTCTCTACTGTGAACATGATGCCTGGCCCTAACTCAGATCTGAGTTTTGCAATAGGAATTGTGAAATATCCCTGTCCTGTCCATTCCCAAATGAAGAAGTGGAGGAAAATGAGGATCAGAAGTATATTGAATTTGAAGACAGGAAAAGAAAAAATTCTTGTGCCTTTGTCTTAAAGGAGGCCATACTTCTATAAGAGGATGACCCTAATTAACCAAACTAGGAGTCATGTTTAGTTGAGCAGGAGAAATAGTAATAGTTTTAACTCATTTTTGGACAAAGCATTAATGCTCTCTTTCATGGAGCGAAGGCAAGGGTAACAAAAGTTCACTGATTTGGATTTGCCATCACTCATACCTCAAAAACATGATTCTTATTAAGTTGAATTATTAAAATGGTCAAGTCTTCTGAAGATATCCAGGATTGGGTTTGGAGTCTATGTCTTAGTTCAGTTGCTTACTAGCTTGATGATTTAGAGTAAGTCACTATTGTAAAGGCAGGAGGGTGGGCTTCAATATCTGCATCTTTGAAATGAACCAGCTAAGATCTAAGGTGGCAGCTAGGTGGCACAATGGATAGAGTGCCCTTACCTGGAGTCAGGAAGACTCACTTTCCTGTGGTCAAATCCAACCTCAGACATTTAATAATTGTGTGACCCTGGATGAGTCATTTAGTCCTGTTTGCCTCAGTTTCTTCATCTGCAAAATGAGCTGAAAAAGGAAATGGCAAACCACTGCAGTATCTGTGCCAAAAACAAAACAAAACAAAGAAAGAAAAAAAACAAACCCACGAGGGATCACAAAGAGTCAGACACAAATGAAAAATGACTAAACAACAACAAAAAAGATCTAAGGTACTTCTAATGGAAAAATCCTATAATCCTAGGTAAGTACACATAGAGACTTTGAATGATGGGAGCCCATTACTTGTTAGGGCAGTACATTCTATTATTGGACAACTCAAATTTTTGGGAAGTATTTTCTTTTGGTAGAATCAGATGTCTCTGTAATCTACTCATATTATTTCCAGTTCTAAATTCTGGGACCAAACAGAAAAATCAAGTCCTTTTCCCATAGAAAGTCTCTCAGAAACTTGAAGTGAGGGGACATCTATGTGCCTTGTGTCTTCTCTTCTTAAGGCTAAACATTCTGAGCTCATTCTGCCTCTTTGGGTTTCTCTGCAATGCTAAGACACACCTAACTAGACTATATGGCAACTAGTTACCAATAAAGATAGATCATTTGTAGATTACATACATCTATATGTGGATTTATATCTATCCATCCATCCATCATCTATCTATCTAATCTATTTATCTATAGTATTTATAGATAATATATAATTTTTTTTGCAGGGCAATGAGGGTTAAGTGACTTGCCCAGGGTCACACAGCTAGTAAGTTTCATGTGTCTGAGGTTGGATTTGAACTCAGGTCCTCCTGACTCCAGGGCCAGTTCACTATCCACTGCACTACCTAGCTGCCCCGATAATATATAAATTATACATGGTGAAGGAATAGATTGCAGATAGGAAGGACTGCAAGTTCTCTTTCTTTTTTTAATTTTAATAAAGTATTTTATTTTTTCCCATTACATGTAAAGATAGTTCTCAACTTTTGTTTATACAATATTTCCAATTTCAGATTTTTCTCCCTCCCTCCCCTCCGTCCTGCCTCCCCTAGACAGCAGGCAATCTGATATAGGTTATATATATATATATATATATATATATATATATATATATATATATACAGAGAGAGAGATGTTATGTTATTCTGTGTATGTGTGTATATATGTACATATATACACACATACACATAATAACATTAAACATATTTCTGCATTAATCATGTTATAAGAGAAAAATCAGAGCAATGACGAAAACCTCAAAATAGAAAAACAACAGCACCAAAAACAAAAGAAATAATATGGTTCATTCAGCATCTAAACTCCACAGCTCTTTTTTTTTCCTGGATTTGGAGATCCTCTTCTATCATGAGTCCCCTGGAACTCTCCTGTACCATTGCATTGGTGAGAAGAATCTAGTCCATCACAGTAGATCAACACACAATGTTGATAATACTGTGTACAATGTTCTTCTGGTTCTGCTCATCTCACTCATCATCAGCCCACACAAGACCCTCCAGGATTTTCTGAACTACTCCTGATCATCATTTCTTACAGCACAATAGTATTCCATTACATTCATATACCACAACTTATCCAGCCATTCCCCAATTGATAGGCATCCCCTCAACTTCCAGTTCCTTGCCACCATGTACAGAGCAGCTATAAATATTTTTGTACATGTGGATCCTTCTCCCCTTTCCATGATCTCTTTGGGAAAAAGACCCAAAAGTAGTATTGCTGGGTCAGAGGGTATGCACAGCTTTATCACCCTTTGGGCATAATTCCAAATTGCTCTCAAGAATGTTTGGATCAGTTCACAGCTCCACCAACAATGCATTAGTGTTCCAATTTTTCCACAGCTTCTTCAATATTTATTATTTTCTTTTTTTGTCATTTTAGCCAATCTGATAGGTGTCAGGTGGTACCTCAGAGTTGTTTTAATTCGCATCTCTCTAATCATTAAAGATTTAGAGCATTTTTTCATATGGGAATAGATAGCTTTGGTTTCTTCATCAGAAAACTGCCTGTTCATATCCTTTGACCAATTCTCAATTGGGGAATGACTTGGATTTTTATAAATTTGATTTAATTCCCTATATATTTTAGAGATGAGGCCATTATCAGAAGTACTGGCCATAAAAATCGTTTCCCAGCTTTCTGCCTCCCTTCTAATTTTGGATGCATTGCTTCTGTTTGTACAAAAATTTTTAAATTTAATGTAATCAAAATCATCCATTTTGCATTTTATAATATTCTCTATCTCTTGTTTGGTCATAAACTGTTTTCCTTTCCAAAGATCTAAAAGGTAGACTATTCCTTTCTCTCCTAATTTACCTATGGTATCACCTCTTATGTCTAAATCATGTATCCATTTTGACCTTATTTTAGTATAAGGTGTAAGATGTTGGTCTATGCCTAATTTCTGCCAATCTTACAGTTTTTCCAGCAGTTTTTGTCAAATGCTGAGTTCCTATCCCAGAAGCTGGAGTCTTTGGGTTTATCAAACACTACATTACTAGTGTCATTTACTACTGCATTCCCTGTGCCTAGCCTATTCCATTGATCCTCCACTCTATTTCTTAGCCAGTACCAGATAGTTTTGATGACTGCTACTTTATAGTAAAACTCCAGGTTTGATACCACTAACACACAATCCTGTGAATATTTTTCATTATTTCCCTGGATATTCTTGATTTTTTTGTTTTTCCAGATAAATTTTGATATTATTTTTTCTAGTTCTATAAAATAATTTTTAGGTAGTCTGATTGGCATGGAACTGAATAAATAAATTATTTTAGGTAGTATTGTCATTTTTATTATATTAGCTCTGCCTATCCTGAGCAATTGATATCTTTCCAATTATTTAGATCTGATTTGATTTGTGTGAAGAGTATTTGGTAGTTGTGTTCATAGAGTTCCTGGGTTTGTCTTGGCAAGTAGACTCCCAAGTATTTTATATTATCTACTGTTACTTTAAATGGAATTTCTCTTTCTATCTCTTGCTGCTGGACTTTGTTGGTCATGTATAGAAACGCTGATGATTTCTGTGGATTTATTTTATATCCTGCTACTTTGCTAAAGTTGTTAATTCTTTCAAGTAATTTTTGAGTTGATTCTCTAGGATTCTCTAAGTATACTATCATATCATCTGCAAAGAGTGATAGTTGTGTTTCCTTCTTGCCTCTTCTAATTCCTTAAATTCCTTTTTCTTCTCTGATTGCTAAAGCTAACATTTCTAGTACAATATTAAATAATAGGGGTTATAATGAACATCCCTGTTCCACCCTTCATCTTATTGGGAAGGCCTCTAATTTATCTCCATTGCATATAATGCTTGCTGATGGTTTTAGGTAGATATTACTTATTATTTTAATGAAAGCTCCATGTTTTCCTAAGTTCTCTAGTGTCTTTATTAGGAATGGGTGCTGTATTTTGTCAAAAGCTTTCTCTGCATCTATTGAGATAATCATATGGTTTTGGTTAGTTTTCTTATTGATGTGGTTGATTATGTTAATAGTTTTCCTAATGTTGAACCAGCCCTGCATTCCTGGTATAAATCCCACCTGCTCATAGTGTATTATCCTGGTGATCACTTGCTGTAATCTCCTTGCTAATATCTTATTTAAGATTTTAGCATCACTATTCATTAGGGAAATTGGTCTATAATTTTCTTTCTCTGTTTTTGCTTTGCCTGGTTTTCATATCATCATCATATTTGTGTCATAAAACAAATTTGTTAGAACTCTTTCTTCACCTATTTTTCCAAATAATTTGTATAATATTGGAATTAATTGTTCTTTAAAAGTTTGGTAAAATTCACCCATAAGCCCATCTGGCCCTGGGGATTTTTTCTTAGGGAGTTCATTAATGGCTTGTTCAATTTCTTTTTCTAATATGGTCTTATTTAAGGATTTTATTTCCTCTTCAGTTAACCTGGGCAGTTTGTATTTTTGTAAATATTCATCCATTTCATTAAGATTGTCAAATTTATTGGCATACAGTTGGGCAAAATAATTCCTAATTATTGATTTAATTTCCACTTCATTGGTGGTAACATCACCCTTTTCATTTTTGATACTGGTAATTTGGTTTTCTTCTTTCTTTTTTTTAATCAAATTAACCAATATTTTATCTATTTTATTGTTTTTTTTTTCATAAAACCAGGTCTTAGTTTTATTGTTTAATTCTATAGTATTTTTTTGCTTTCAATCTTATTAATTTCTCTTTTAATTTTCAGGATCTCTAGTTTAGTATCTAATTGGGGATTCCTAATTTGTTCTTCTTCTAGCTTTTTAAGTTGCATGCCCAATTCATTGATCTCCTCTTATTCTTTTTTATTCATGTAAGCATTTAGAACTATAAATTTCCCCCTAAGCACTGCTTTGGCTGCATCCCATATATTTTGGTATGTTGTATCATTATTGTCATTCTCTTGGATATAGTTATTGATTGTTTCTATGATTTGTTGTTTGACCCAGTCATTCTTTAGAATGAAATTATTTAGTTTCCAATTTATTTTCATTCTACTATTCCATGGCTCTTTCTTACATGTAATTTTTATTACATAATGATCTGAGAAGGCTGCATTTACTATTTCTGCCTTTCTACATTTGACTATGATGTTTTTGTGCCCTAATACATGGTCAGTTTTTGAAAATGTGCCATGTACTGCTGAGAAAAGGGTATATTCCTTTCTATCCTCATTCAATTTCCTCCAGACATCTATGATGTCTAACTTTTCTAGTAATCTATTCACATCTTTCACTTCTTTCTTATTTATTTTTTGGCTAGATTGATCTAATTCTGAAAGGGGGAGATTCAGATACCCCACTAGTATAGTATTACTGTCTAATTCCTCTTGTAACTCATTTAACGTCTCCTCTAAGAATTAGAATTCTATACCACTTGGTGCATTCATATTTAATATTGAAATTAATTTGTTATCTATAGTACCTTTTAGCAAGATGTGGTTTCCTTCCTTATCTCTTTTAATGAGATCTATTTTTGCCTGCTTTGCCTAAGGATTGCTACCCCTGCTTTTTTTACTTTAGCTGAAGCATAATATATTCTGCTTCAGCCTTTTATCTTTACTCTGTGTGTATCTCTCTGCTTCAAATGTGTTTCTTGTAAACAGCATATTGTAGGATTCTGTTTTTTAATCCACTCTGCAATTCGCTTCCGTTTTGTAGCAGAGTTCATCCCATTCACATTCACAGTTATTATTACTGTCTATTCCCCTCCATTCTATTTACCCCCTTTGTACTTTTTCCCCCTTCTTTAACCCTATTCCTCCTCACAGACGTTTTGCTTCTTACCCCTGCCTCCCCCAATCTGCCCTCCCTTTTTATCACCCCCCTCTCTTTTCTTTACCTTTTTCTCCCTTGCTTTTGTCCTCCCTTCTATCCATCCCCCCTTTCCCTTCCCCTTTTGCTTCCCTAAAGAATGAGCTAAGTTTCTTTATCCCAATGAACGTATATGTTATTCCCTCTTTGAATCAAATCTAATGAGAGTAGGGTTGAAACAATGTTCATGCCTCCTTTCTTTGCAGATTTATATATTCACCTCATTCCACCTCCCCTTTCCTCTCTTCCCCATAGACTCCCTTTTTAACCCCTTATTTTCTTTGTATCATCACATCAAAGACAATTTATATTTATACCCTCTGTATAAAGCCCTTCTCTCTGCCCAAATACATTTACAGTTCTTAAGAGTTATGAGTATTATCTTCCTGTGTAGGGATGTAAACAGTTTCACCTAATTGAGTAACTTTTTCCCCTCTGTTTACCTTTTTAAACTTCTCTTGAGTCTTGTATGTTAAGATCAAATTTTCTATTCTGTTCTGGTCTTTTCATCAGGAAACATTGAAAGTCCTCAATGTCATTGAATGTCCATCTTTTCCCCTGAAAGAGAATGAACATTTTTGCTGGGTAATAGATTCTTGGCTGCAATCCAAGCTCCTTTGCCTTCCGGAATATCATATTCCAAGCCTTGAGGTCCTTTAATGTTGAAGCTGCCAGATCCTGAGCAATCCTGACTGAGGCTCCATGATAGTTAAATTGTTTCTTTCTGGCTGCTTGGAGTATTTTCTCCTTCACCTGATAATTCTGGAATTTTGGCTGCAATATTTCTTGGAGTTTTTCTTTTGGGGTCTCTTTCAGGAGGTGATCGGTGGATTCTTTCAATGATGATTTTATCCTCTGATTCTATAATATCAGGGCAGTTCTCCTTAATAATTTCATGGAATATGGTGTCTAGATTCTTTTTCTGATCATGCCTTTCAGGCAGTCCAATGATTCTCAAGTTGTCTCTCCAGGATCAGTTTTCCAAATCAGTTGTCTTTCCAATGAGGTATTTCACATTTTCTTCTATTTTTTCATTCTTTTGATTCTGCTTGACTGATTCTTGGTGTCTCATGGATTCATTATTTTCCAACTGTCCAATTTTAATTTTAAGGCATTGTTTTCTTCAAATGAATTTTTTAAGGCATTGTTTTCTTCAGTGAAATTATGCACCTTTTTTTTCCATTTGGCCAGATGAATTTTTTAAGGAATTGTTTTCTACAGTCAATCTTTGTGCTTCCTTTTCCAAGCTGCTAATTCTTTCTTCATAGTTTTCTTGTTTTGCTTTCATTTCTCTCCCCATTTTTTCTTCTACCTCTCTCAATTGATTCTATAAAATCCTTTTTGAGCTCTTCCAGGAAGGCTTTTTGTTCTTGAGACCAATTCAGCTTCCCTCATGAGGCTTCACATGTAGGGAATTTGAGTATATTGTCCTTATCTGAGTTTGTGTTGGCTTCTTCCCTATTGATACAGAAGCTCTCAATGGAGAGGGGCTCTTTTTCACTTCTTACTCATTATTGCAGCTTATTTATTTATTTTTTAAGTTGAGGTCTGCTCTGGGGGCACCAGGATCCCTGTTTTGGGCTTCTTGTGCAGGGGTATAGGTGCTCTTTCACCAGCTTTTTACAGTGAGGACTTTAGGTGTGTGCAGTTCTGCGCCCACTGCCCCCCCCCCCCCCGCACTTCCTGTCTGAGCACGCTAGTATCAGTGGGCCTAGTGGCGCCTGTCCTGTTCGTGGCCCCACAGCTGGCAACTTGCCTTCTCGGTTGGTGCAGGTAGGCTTTTCTACTGTCCTGCTTGGCCACCAGATTTTTGAGCCAGGTTCCAGGGGACTCAATTGTTCAGCTGTGGCCCGCAGCTCCTGCTGACTTGCCCCAACCCCCTGGGCCTCCCTTTTGCCCGAGTCAGACCGACCTTTTCCTGAAGTCTTCTAAATTATCTCTGGTTGGAAGACTGTGTCTCCCTGTCTCTTTGCAGGTTCTGTAGTTTCAGAATCTGTCCAGAGGCTTGATTTAATGTTCTTTTTGAGGGAACAGAAGGAGAGCTCAGGCAGCTTGCTGCTTCCTCTCTGCTATCTTGGCTCTGCCTACCCTATACTGCTATTTCACTTTCAAGTCATGTCATCTCTCTGGGCCTCAGTTTCTTTTAACTGTAAAATTATAATATAAATCTAGAATTTATAAAAAGTATGTAGATATAGAATTTATATAAAATATAGAAATATAGAACTTCTAGAAATACTATATAGAATAAATATAAATTCTATATTTACATAATTTATATAAATTCTATGTAGAATCATCATATTTATATTCTATATGTTATCTATTCCATATATAATCTATAAATATAGTCTATATCCATATATTCTATATTTATTTATATATTCTAGATATTCTCTAAATATGTTCTATATATAATTTCTATAAAGTTTATATTTATATTATGATTTTTATTAATTTATATTATAAATGTATAATTTATATATTGTCTATAAATTTTATCTAGAAATATAGAGACACAGAAATTATAGAAATGATAACACCCATTGGAAAACCGCTACAGCCCTGCTTTGATGCCCACCATATGTCATTTCCCTTCTTGTCTCTTTGTGCTTTCTAGTAATAACTAGAACACAAGCAATGATCTGACTTTGCTGTCCTGTTTTCTCCTGGATTTCAGGACCAGCTTGCCAGAGGGCAGAGGAGAGCTATCCTTCATTTCTGGATTTCCAAGATTGCTGATTGTCCACCATGCTTCTTCACATGTGTACTTCCCATTGTGGAGCAGAGAGGTTCAGAGGAGGGCCAGAGTCCATAAGTGCTGTAGCTCATTACTGCATTGGGTGGGCAGTGGGGTCCCAGGTACCCCCTCCCATCCCACCCCACCCCCACCATCAATGCCTAGGACAGTGCCTAGCATGTAGCACATAGAACATGCTAAACAAATATTGGTTGATTGATTCCAAATACAGTGGGGAAGAATGTCTGCCCTCAAGAGGCTTATCTTCTGTGAATGGAGATGAGACAACATGTAAACATATGATGACAAGAAAAATATTCAAAGTACAAGAACTTGTGTTTAGATTCTCCTTCTTTCGATCACTTATTTGTGTTATCACAGTAAGCCTCTTAACCTCTCTGGATCTTAGTTTATGTATCTGCAAAACAAAGGGAATGAAAATGATGTGCTCTAAAAGTGTTGCTGCTTTAAATCCTATGACCTCATTTCCCTTACAGTTCTCTTCCACTCTAATTCATCCAAACAATTGATCTCCATGCTGGGGATGAAGGCTGACTACACCCTCCATTCCTGTTTGGTTCAGCCAGTGTATTAAGGAAACATGGCTCAAAGACCCTTTCTATTCCCTTAGGTTCTTTCCTAGAGCCCCCCACAGAATTCTCATATTTTAAATCATCCTATAAATGTCTTCCAGCAAGCCTGATTAAAGACATATTCCAAAACCTCAAGCTGCCTACTGCCTTCAGAACCTCAGGAGTGCTGTCAATTAAAGGACATTATTAAAGGACATTAACTATAACCCAAAGCAGACAAATGACCCAGAGGAGTCCTCTAGACACAGCTGACTGGATATTTCACTTGTAAGGATCATGGGCAGTCTCTGCCAGCTGAAGAACAACAATGGGTATCCTTGTTCCACCGGTGATGACTCCTTGCCTTATCATGCTAGCTTATCAATGAGGGGTCAACCAATAAGCTGGAAGGGGTTTGCTGGATATCTGACCAATGGTTGATAGAACAGGTTGCTTGGAGTTATGCTAATTGTGTAACTCTAGAAAAATCAACCCAATTTCCTCATCTATAATGTAGACATACAAATATCCTTCTCCTCACAGGGTTGTTGTTGAAACTTGTGTGCAAATTATCTACAAAGAAATCATACCACACACACATATATGTAATGCTTTGCAAGCTTCAAACCATCATATAAATGTGATGTCAGTGAGTCGAGAAACACCTACTATGTTATTAAACACGTACTGTGTTATTCTGTACCAGGAGCTGTTCTAAGAGCTAGAGATACAAAAAGAGGGAAAAGAATCCCTGCCTTCAAAAACACCCATGAAATGATGGGAGATACAACAAGTAAACAAATATGAACAAACTAGCTATTTGTAGAATTATGAAATAATTAAAAGAGAAAAGGCACTAGTATTAAAAAGCATTGGGAAATACTTCCTATAAAAGATACGATTTTAGTTGAGACTTAAAGGAAGCCAGGGAAGCCAATAGGTGGAAATGAGGGAGGAGAGTATTCCAAGCATAGGGGGGGCAGCCAGAGAGAATACCTAGAACTGAGAGATGGAGTATCTTGTTCTTGAAACAGTCAAGAGCCCAGGGTCATTGGATCAAATAATACTAAGAGGAAAGTGTAAGAAGACTGGAAAGGTAAGAGAAAACCAGGTTATAAAGAGTTTTGAAGGCTAGAGAGAGCATTTTGTATTTGACCCTGGAGGCAATAGTGAGCCATTGCAGTTAACTGAACAGGGGAGTAACATAAAAACGGATTTACATTTATTAGTAACCAAAAAAACCAAAAATATCTTCTGACTCTTCTTTTGTGATCTAGAATTAGTCACTTAATTCTGAGCCTCAGTTTCCTCATCTGTAAAATGAAGTACTTGGACTGATTGGCCTCTAAGGTCTCTTCTGGTTGGAATTCTATGATGTTTCTGACTAAGCACCATAATAGCAGGTGATTTTACAGGGCTTTGGGGTTTGCCAAGCCCTTTGCAGTCAGTTTATGCGATCCTGACAGTAAACCTAGGAGGCAGGTGGTATCTTTCAAATTTTAAATGATAAAATGAGATGGAGAACAATCCATTCAATTTCATAAGCATTTATTAAACACCTGCTGTGTGAAAGATACTATAGATATGTGTAAGTGCTAAGTGTTAGAAATACAAAGATAAAATGCACTCAAATAGCTCATATACTATAGGGGAGAAACAACCCACACACAGAAAAGGACATATAATGACTTGCCCAGGATCTTAGTAGTACTAGTAGGCTTCTGCCAGTCGCGAATGACCATGGATCAGCGCCTTGAAGAGCCACAGGCCACAGTGTGGCTGTGCAGTCCAATAGGGGAGCCACAGCTCCTGCCACAACGAGGACATCAGAAAACTGTGCTCTCTGTTGCCCGTCGGTTCCTGCATCTCATTCGTTTTTCTTCCTCTAGAGCTTGAAGGCCCATCTCAGCTGCACACAAGCTGCTCCTGAGTACTGAACTCCATCGGGCACGGTCCTTGGCCATCTCCTCCCAGCTGCCGATGTCCATTCCCAGAGCCCTCAAGTCTCGCTTGCATACATCTCTGTAGCAAAGCTGGGGGTGTCCAGCAGGTCTTTGCCCTGAGGCTAACTCACTATAGAGTAGGTCTTTAGGAATGCACCTGTCTTGCATGCGGTGCACATGACTGAGCCAGCACAAGTCGTCTTTGTTTCAGTAGCATGTAGATACTCGGAAATTGCACACGTTGGAGCACTTCTGTGTTGCTGATCCTAACTGACCAAGATATGCCAAGGATGTGCCAAAGGCAGCGCATGTGGAAGCTGTTAAGCTTCTTCTCTTGTCTAAGTGTATGTAGTCCATGTTTCGCTGCCATACACTAAGGTACTCAGGACACATGCTCTATAGACGGCAAATTTGGTTCATCTTGTCAGTTTACTGTTTGCTCAGACATGCTTGGCAAGCTTAGCCATGGTTGAAGTAGCTTTCCCAATCCTCTGATTGATCTCAGAATCAAGTGACAAATTGTTACTGACAATAGAGCCAAGATATGAGAATTGGCTTACAACATCCAACTGGTAGCTACCGATGTGTATCAATGGAGGCGACACAGCTCTCTGACACATGACTTTCATCTTCTTAAGATTTATAGTTAGGCCAAAGTCCGTGCAAGCTTGGGAGAAGCGATCCATTAGGGTCTGCAATTAGGGCTCTGAGTGACAGGCAAGTGCGGCATCATTGGCGAAAAGCAGGTCTCTAAGGGTGCTACCTCTCACTCTGGTTTTGGATCTCAGATGTGATGTATTGAACAGGCCTCCATCCGACCGGGAATGCAGATAGATGCCATCAGTTGATGAATCAAAAGCATGACATAACAGCATGGAGAAGAAAATTCCAAACAGCGTGGGAGCAAGCACACATCCTTTCTTGACTCCACTGTTTATGCTGAATGCTTCAGAGGTGTTGCCTTCGAACTAACTGTACGACACCCTGCATTTTGCAATGAAAGGAGTGAATCAGGCTATGGAGTTTAGGAGGGCAACCAATTCTCGAGAGAATTTCAAAAAGACCTTCTCTCTTAATGGTATCAAATGCTTTGGTCAGGTCTATGAAGGCAGTGAAGAGAGTTTTTCTTTGTTCTCTGCATTTTTCTTGCGGTTGGCGAAGTGAGAAAAATCATATCGATAATTGACCTTCCTGCTCGAAAGCCACATTATGATTCAGGGTAAACACAGTCTAAGCAAGATGACCTTGGCATACATCTTCCCAACAACGCTAAGAAGCGAAATTCCTCTATAGTTGTTACAGTCACTCCTGTCTCCACTGTTCTTATAAAGAGTAACTATACGGGCATCATGCATATCCTGTGGCACTTCACCTTCTTTCCAACACAGACACAACAATTCATGCAGGGGTTTTAAGAGAACATTTTTAGAGCATTTGATCAATTCAGCTGTCATACAGTTTACACCAGGAGCTTTTCCACATCTTAGGGAGCTAATTGCATTCTCAAGTTCCTCAAGTGTGGGTACATTGTCTAGGATCACACAGGTATAAAGTCCCCAAAGGAGGATTCCAGACTCTAGTTTTAGCGGTCGGTCCACTCTGCCAAACAAGCTTCCTTGGCCACTTTCAAGGATCAGCTCAATCCCATCTTGTGCAGGATGCTGTTCATGGTCCATCCTCCCTTCTCCCCTCCCGCCTTCTTCCCTGTCACCTTCTCCCCTCCTTGCTGCCAGTGCCTTTCTTTCTCATTAATTCCCCTCTACATCATGTACATGCATCCTCTATCATAAGTTCCTTTAAGGCCCTTTCTCCTTCTTTGTGTCCCTAGCACCAAGTGCAGTATCTGTCACGTGGTAAGCATGCTGTACTCACCATTGATATGCACCAAGTCTTTACCCTCAGTCTTCTTCTCTTCTCTGTCTACTCTTTCTTTCATTGTGATCTCATCAACTCTCATGGGTTCCATTATCACCTTTACCCAAATCGGTTTCATATTTAGGTGATCAGTCTTAACTTTGTTCCTGCATTCCACTCCTCTATCACCAGCTGTCTGGTGGGAATTTTCAGTTTGCTATCTGGCAAGTACCTTAAATTCAGAATGTTCAAAGCAGAGCTCATTATCTTTCACCCCAAAGCCTCCTTTACTCCTAACCTAATTATTCCTATGTAGTATACCATTAGCCTTCCAATCATCTACATTCATAAGCTCAGAGCCCCCATCAACTTTTCCCATTCTCTACTCATATCCAATCAATTGTTTTCTGTTCTGGCCACAATCTTTGAAGGTCTTCCTCTCATAGATAGATAATTTTGGGGTGGTCATCCACTGCATTCCAGGCCATCTTGACCTTTGTCTTGTCACTGGACTGTGGTGACTGGAGGAGAGAGTGAGGCTGACAACTTTACATAACTTTGCCTACTTGAATTCAATTCACACACCAGTAAAGACATCACCCTCATGATAGCATTGGTCCTCTTTGAGAATGAAAGACAAACAACAACAACAACATATCCTATCAGTTCCTTAGTTTTGTCAATTTGACCCTCAGAACATCTGTCCCATCTGTCCCTTGGCTCTATCCAAATGGCCACCAAACTACTGCACACCTCTCATCAAAAGTATTGCAATAGAATGCTGATATCCCTACCTCCAATCTATCCCTACCTCCAGTCTCTTGACTTTACAAAGCTACCAAATTCAAAATACTAGAGTACAAGTCTAACAAAAAGCAGCATGATATAATGATTAGAGTATTCAACAAAGAATCAGGAAGACCTGAGTTTGAATCCTGTCTTAGGTGCTTACTAGTTATATGTTCCTGAGCAAGTCACATAATTTCTTTTTCCTTCAGCTTCCTCATATGTAAAATGAGGCAGCTAGGTGGTGCAATTGATAAAGCACTAGCCCTGAGTTGGAAGGACCTGAGTTCATATCTGACCTCAGACACTAGCTGTATGATCCTGGACAAGTCACTTAACCCCAGTTGCCTTAAACATCCAGGGTCATCTGCAGCGGTCCTGATATATATCTTGTGACTAGACACAGATGGATCTAGAGGTGAGAGTGAAGTTGGTGAATTTGCACAGCCCTCTTTCACCTAAATCTAATTCACTGCAGGTCATGACATCAGCCCAAAGTAAAATAAGAGAATTGGACTTCCTGAGCTTTAATGTTCCAACTTAAAATCTATGATACTATGAACTATGTCTCCTCCCCCAAAAGAGATCATAGAGGGGGCAGCTAGGTGGCACAGTGGATAAAGCATCAGCCCTGGATTCAGGAGTACCCGAGTTCAAATCCGGCCTCAGACACTTGACACTTACTAGCTGTGTGACCCTCGGCAAGTTACTTAACCCCCATTGCCCCACAAAAAAAAATCATAGAGTTATAAACTTAGAACTGGAAGGTACTTTAGAGAAAAATCTCCAACCGCTCCCCCACCTCATTTTACAGATGATCAAACCAAGGCCTTACAGTGATTTGTACAAGGGCATGCAAGTAATAACTTTCTGACCCAGAATTTGGTCTCAGCTCCTCACATTCCTCTGTTAACATCTAGCTTATCTTTTTGTGTTTAGTACACACTACTACCCATCAAATACTTGATATTTCAGTCAAACTGGTCAACTTTCTGTCACCCATTCATGATATTTCTTGTCTTTTCACAAGCTGATTCCCATGCCTGAAAAAGTTATTCAGTTGTTTTTTGGTTGTCCCCTGCCCTTCATGATCCCATTTGAGATTTTCTTGGCAAAGATACTGTACTGGTTTGCCATTTCCTTTTCCAGTTGATTTTACACATGAGGAAACTGAGGCAAATAGGATTAAGTGACTTGCTCAGGATTACTATCTACTCATGTTTAAGACTTACCTCTGGGATGCCCTCTTAAAATGAGACTCACTTTGATCCTTCTTCTCTCTCCCCATGGGGTTAGTGTCTCACCCCACCCTGTAAATAACTGTCTTTCTATCGTCTATATTCCATGTTTACTATTATATCTACATGTTGTCTCCCCCTTTCTTTGTCAATAGAAAGTAAGTTTCTTGAGGTCAGGAACTATTTCATTTTTGTCTTTAAGCCTAGTGAAAATTCCTGGAATAGAATAAAAGCTTAATCCCTGTTTCATGAATGAATGAATAAATGGATGGTTGGTTGGATGGATTGATGGATGGATGGATGGACGAACAATTCTTAATTCTTTCCTTTGTGGCCAAGCAGAACAAATATATTTTCCATGTAAAAGTCTTTCAAATACAGAAACACAGATACTGTACCCCATCCCCCAGTCTTCTCGAGGCTATGCATGTGAATTTTCTTCAGCTGATGTTCATATGGCATGAACTTGAATCCTTTCACCATCCTAGCTGCCCTTCTCTGGATATTATTCAGCTTGTCATTGTCCTCAAATTATGGTGCCCAGTGCTGATCCAGGTATTCTATATGTGATTTAATCAGGGCCAAATGTGGTGGGATTATCACATCCCCAGTACCAGACATTACCCTGCTTTCATAGAGACTATCATTATATTCCACTTTTTTTCTGGTTTACACACTATCCAATTGACTTAGGATGATGGGTACTTAGCAATGTCTCTGTGGGCTCCAAAGCTGCAAGTATTTGAGGAGTTCACAGAAGGCCAGGGGAGTCAAGATCCAGAAAGATGACTAGGCAGTGAATAGGTCTTTTTTTTTTTTTTTTTTGGTGAGGCAATTGGGGTTAAGTGACTTGCGCAGGGTCACACAGCTAGTAAGTGTCAAGTGTCTGAGGCCGGATTTGAACTCAGGTCCTCCTGACTCCAGGGCCAGTGCTCTATCCACTGCACCACCTAGCGGCCCCTTTTTTACCCTGCTCTTGGGCCACAAAAATAAGTATCCAATTTAACATCAGCCCTAGCCCATGGGCTTGTTTTCCCCACTTGTTTCCCAGTTCCCTTTTTGAGGGACTTTCTGAGTTTTGGGGTTTTTTGGTTTTTGGTTTTGGGGGGGGTTGTTGTTGTTTGTTGTGGGTTTTTTTAATTTGGTTTGTTTTTGTTTTAGTGGGGCAATGAGGGTTAAGTGACTTGCCCAGGGTCACACAGCTAGTGTCAAGTGTCTAAGGTCAGATTTGAACTCAGGTCCTCCTGAATTCAAGGCCTGTGCATTATCCACTGAGCCACCTAGCTGCCCCCTGAGTTTTTTTTTTAATCCCATGGAAGAGAGCCTGAGCCTCAGTGATAATTGCCCTTTACCAACCTGGCTGCCAGTCCTAGCCTCCTTCCACTGTGGGACGATTCAACACATCCCCCTCTATACCTTTCCCTTTCCCCAACACACACACACACACACACACACACACACTGGGTCAGCCCCATCTGATGACATCCTACATAGTAGAGGGGCTCAGCATCAAGCCAGCTTTGTTGTCATTTCTGACCCGCCCTCATGAATATATCTCAACAATGAAGTTTCACCTTATCAGTGGTGCCCAGGTCCCTGCTTTGTGCCACAGGCACACTAAGTGTAAGGGGCAACTTTTAGATCTGGGACTTCATTGACTGGAGAGAGAATGGGGAAAGGGATGGATGGGAGAGGATATACCACACTATGGAAGAAGCCAAAAACCCTACAGAGTCAAGGCAGGCAACCTAAGAAGGTACAAGTAGTGGGGAGCAGAAGGGACTCTTTATTCTCATCCTATCTTCATGAATAAATGTTTATCCTAGTATCTTACCCTATGGCCCAGCTTATGTATACATGAGGTTATAAGATCATAGAATCCCAGATTTCTAGCAGGAAGGATTTTAGCATTAATATAGTCATAGAATTATGTTCACTTGGTAAATCCACACAAGAAAGGAGTCACCACTTATAACATATGAAAAATAGCCATCCCATCTCTGTTCAACTGTCTCTAAGGACAGAAAAATTACCACCTCTAGAGGGAGCCCATTTCACTGTTGAGCAACCCTCTCATTTTTCAAATGAGTCAGCCAAGCCCCAGAGGGGTTGTAACCTGTTCGAGGTCACAGAGCTAATCATTGCAGAGCTGGAATTTGAATTTATTTCCTCTGAGTCCAAATGCAATGTACTTTTCATGGATTTTGGTAAGAAAAATATCATGGTGTGAATCCTATGCACTTCTGCATTTCTCCTTCCAGCCTCATCCCTGCTATAGCTATGGTAGCAGCCCCTGCCACCCCACAAGGAAAAGAATGGAAATGGATGCAGAGAATAAACCCAAGTCTCCTGGATAAAGTGTCTTTCTCAGTACGCAGTTGTAAATTAGATGGAGTGAGTTGTAAAAAAAAAGCTCAATTTATAGATGAGATTAAGAGCTCTAGTTTCCTCCAGTTCCTCCCTGAGAGGTAGCCTTAAAATCAAGAATACCTTAATTCAAGCCTCTGAGCCATACAGATCATGTGACACTGGACACAAGCTCTCAGTAACCCAGGCAACTCTCTCAAATTAGATATTAGGAAGCAAGTACTGATGAGCGGAGCAGCTCATTGAGAGCTCCCTGAATTATGGAAATCCCAAATCTCTTAAAATTTAAAAACAAAGATACCCAAGTCTACCTAGAACTGTTGAGTTTGGAGTTGACCATGGTCTTATGAATTGTTCACATTGCAGATATGGATAGCAGTGGTGGAAACCCCACCATAGGACAAACACATGGGGGAGTCTTTCTCTTCCTGGCCCACCTGTGTGACTCATTAACTGGGAGAGCAGTCACAATGGCACATCAGTGGGAAAAGTTACTCAGATATTATTGGCCGAAGATGCTAGAAAGATTAAGCCATTGTTATGTGATACAATTATTTGAAAGGTTATGAAAATGAGAAATCAGAAATAGTGAATTTAAAAGAATGAATACCCAAGAATCGTAGCCCAGCAAAAAAGATAATAATAATACATAACAGCTAACAGATTCCAGGGAAGTGAGGATGGATGGACCACTTGGAGAGGAAATATAGAATCATTTCTCCATGATTTTTTAAAAATATTTTTCCTTATTCTTTAATCTTTCCAGGTATTCATTCTTAACCAAACTAGCTTTTTCTACTTGCACATGTAAATCCACTGAAGCAAAGAATTTTGGAAAAGAGAAAAAAATCCAGACTCCATAGGAATTTGTTTCTCTTTCATCTCTCTGATCATTTCAATAGGCAATGTCATATTCTAGAGAGCCTTGGGGTTAGAGTGAAGGGAGATAGCACAGTTAGCTATCAGCACTGATAGCCTCAGTGCCTCCCTCTGTAAAATGATAGGGTTGGATACTTCCTACTCTTAATCTTATGATTTAGGATAAGCACAATAAGAATAAACTCTGGGAACTTCATATTACTTCAAAGATCATCCCCTTTGAACCTGGCATCAACCCTCCTTTCAATACTTATCCTACATCAATTACTCTCCTTCATGTCCATTGAATATGATGTTCTTATTGTTCCTTATCTATGACACTCAATCTCCCATCTCCATGCCTTTACACTGAGCATCCCCCACAGTTTCCCTTCTCCCCTCTGTTTATTTTTAGCTCTAGATTTCTTCAAAATTCTGCTCCATGAAGCCTTTCCCAATTGCCCCCAACTGCTGGTGTCTTTACCCCAAAGTGCCATGGATTTATTTTGTATCTATGTTTTGCATGTATCTATATATATGTTAGACTGTGAGCTCCTTGAGAACAGGGACTATTTGAGAATCTTACCTCCCAATCTTGGAGACCGGACAGATATCATGCAGCATGCAAGAGTGTGGGGCATTTTTATCTCCTAACACAGGGTTTGGTCCACAGCAGGTGCTTAATATTTATTATTATTGCTGGTGGATTGCTTGGTATGGATCCTATCCTAGAACTCAGAACGGAAAAGGTCTAAACCTCCTTATGTTACAGAAAGGGAAACTGAGGCCCAAAGCAGATTGCAGATAGTTAACAACAAATAGTAACAATAAAAATAATAACAGCTAGTATTTTGATAGGATTTTCAAGGTTTGCAAAGCACTTTATAGGTATTACCTCATTAGATCCTTATGTGATTACCTGACTGGTAGGTATGGCTATTATCCTCATTATACAAGAGCTAAGAGAGTTTGAGGTATTTGTCCAGGGTTATGAAGTTAGGAAGTTCTTGAAGGCAGGATTTTAATTCAGTTATTCCTCTATGATTTAGAGTAAAATTCATTTAGATATCTTGTATACAGATGTTAGAGTTTAGAGACAAGCAGGCAGCTAGATGGTACAGTAGATAGAGCACTGGGCCTGGTGTCAGAAAACCAGAGTTCAAATGCCGCTTCAAACACTTACTACTTGTGTGAGCCTGGGCAAGCCACTTAACCTGTTTGCCTCAGTTTCCTCAACTGGAAAATGAGGATAATAACAACACCTCCTTTCCAGGGTCATTGTGAGGATTATAATATTTGTAAAGCACTTAACACAATCCTGGGCACATAGTAGATGTTATGCCAACATTAGTTGTTATTACTATTATTATAATTTACTTACTCTAACTCCTGCATTTTACAGAAGTAAGAGTAGAAGGTGAAATGATTTGTTTAAGCTCACACAGTTGGCAGGACAAAGATTCATACCCATGGCCTCTTTCCACATGCCACCTACGTGGGCTTTGCCAGAATTCTGCCACCATTTTCAAGTTTCTGAGGTGTGGCAGTTATGACCTGAAAAGAGTTATTGAAAATGAGACCATTTTCACAGGGCCACTGTCCTTCTCTGTGAATCACCCCAGATTCCCCGCAGCCTTCAACACTCACTAGGACTGGTTTCTAGTCATGTGGCCTGTATTATCTCACAGATTTGTGTACTGAGAGCCCACCCAATGTCTGACTCATAGTAGGCCCTTAATAGACCTGAACTGAGTTCAAGAGTTACTGCCATCCACAGGCGAAAATTTTCAAACCTGGGGCCTTGCCTTCAGCCCTTTTAATTCCCCTTTGTGCTGCATGGTTAACTTTGAGTCGTTCTCTTAATCTGTGAGGAGGAAACAGATTCAGATTTACATCTGCTTTCTTACAAGACTAAATTTAGCCTCATGTCAACAGTTTACTTTGGCCCCAGACCATTTCCTCTTGTCACATACCTTCTGCTTTCCAGCTCACATCATTGGCATGGTTGGGTATTAAATGGAATGGAAGATGCATGAGCTTGTGAGATAGCTGCCCTTCTCCAAAAGAGCATTTGACTTTCAGAGTCCAAAGGTGTGCTTCCCCATTGACAGAGTAAATGGTCATCTGGATGGCCTAATTTGAAAAGTTCCAAGAAGGTTCGTTTCCCCTGTCCAAACCTAAATTCTCCAGTCTTTTGTGCTGCCTAGAATTCTAGCACTGGGCAACTCCTCCAGGAGGAGAATCCAATCCAATAAATAGATCATCAATATCTTAATGAGAATTAGTTTGATAACTGAGATAAGGGTTTTGAAGGAATGGGTTTGAGGGGGAGGGTGCATGTAATAAAGAAGGTTAAATTCAGAGCATGAAGCTGAGACCCAAGGAAGAAAGGCCTGGGTGAATGTTACAGAGTTCATCATTTATGTCAAGTCCAACTCTTTGTGGCCCTTTTTAGGAGTTTTCTTGGCAAAGATCCTGGAGCAGTTGGCCTTTTCCTTCTCCGGCTCATTTTACAGATGAGGAAACTGAGGCAAACAGGATTATGTGAGTCACCCAGGGTCACACAACTAGTAAGTGTCCAAGGCCAGATATGAACTCAGGTCTTCCTGACTCCAGGCCCAGGATTCAATTCACTGAGCCATCTAGTTGCCTCCTATTAGGGTACCAGTGGGGAAAAATGTCCAGAGCATAGGAACCATGTCTTCCATTTAAAGTGAACTGAAAAAATGTCAAAGGTATAAGAGTTGTTAGAGATTATCTAGTTTAAGCTCCTTCCCAATGGGCTTAGATGTGGAACTATACAGATGGGGAAACTGAGTTTCCGGAAGGGTGAGTGATGTTCCCATAGTCACACTATCAGTTAGGGGAAGGACTAGTACTCAAATGCAGTTCTCATCACTTCCAGTCCAGTATCCTTTCCCCTGTATTACAATGATGGTCTCCAGCAAAGATTGAGGTTAGCATAGGTGAATTGTATGGTTCTCTCTAGCTTTGAAATTCTTCAAGTCTTCTCTCCCCCCCCCCCATCCCCCACAGTGTCAGGAACAAAGGAAGTATTAAATGCTTGTTGAGGATGCTTACTGGGAATCTGGAAGCACATGTCCATTTTTGTCACTCCTCTGCTCAAGAAGCTTCAGCAACTCCCTATTGCCTAGTTCCAATCCATCTTTCAAAGTTCTTTGGACATTACTCCTCCCCAGGGCTTAGCAAAGTGCATGGCACACAGTAAGTGCTTAAACACTGAGTGACTTAGGCACTGTGGACACCAGCCAAAGGAGCCAACTTGATTTTCCCCTATCCACAACATTCTGTCCCCCATCTCTGTGCCTTGGAAATTCTTCCTTAGAATTTTTAATGGCTTCAAAACTAATTTCAATCATGACCTCCCACTAGTCCTTTCTTGATTCCTCCCACCATGGAAACAACTTTTTATTAGGTTAACAGAGAGACAGTGCTGAGTAGTGAATAGAAGTTGGTCTCAAAGACAGGGCATGGGTTCAAGTATCACTTCCAGTGTACATGGGTTGGGTTGCGTGACCCTGGGCAAGTCATTTAACCTTTATGCCTCAGTTTACTCCTCTGTAAAATGGCAATAACAGCAGCATTTACCTCCGAGGGTTGTTGTGAGGAACAAATGAGATAATAATTGTAGAGTGCTTAGCACAGTGCCTGGCACTTAGTAGATGCTTAATAAATATTTTTCCCCCTTTCTTCTCTCAGAAGAATGATGGCTCCTTAAGCATAAGAAATCTTTCATTTTTTGTTTTTTTATCCTCAGAGTCCTTACACATAGTGGGTGTTCAATGAATGATTGTCAACTTTATCTGGGAAAGAAGAAGGGAGATGGTCAGCACAAAGGGAAGGCCATGAAGACAAACATTCCTCTCCATAATTATAACTGGCACAGGGTGAATTGGGTTCTGCCCTGGGTGCCAACAAATCTTGTGCACAAGCTGTTCCTCTTTACGGAGCATTACACACCCCCTGCCTCAAATGAATTTGCCCCTGTGGGATAATTCCTAGCTCTTTCCATAACTTTTCCCTGGGGCTAAGCCCTGCACGACACCGCTAAGCCCAGAAGACACCAGTCCAAGGAGCCCAGGACAGAACATCCCCTTTCCCATCTGGATGAAAGGACCGCGCAGAGTTCCTGATCCTGGCAATAGAATCTCACTTGGTGCAATTGGAGGATGTTTACTCGAGTGGGGACAGAGCCCTCTCCCCCTGCAAAGCTCATTTTTTTTGTTCATTCCAAGATGAAAAGCAAACATTTATGGATCAAACAGCCTTGTTTTTGTGGGGTCTCTTCCAGAATCCATAAACGCGGAGGCTGAGCCTCCAAAGGCACACACGCTTTGGGGAAATTAAAGCAAAGCTGTTGGAGTTCTGCCTGGAGCTGTTGTCAGAGACAGACACAGTGCTCTCAGGCAGAAAAATCATTTGCCACAGTCTGGTCTGGGTGGCTCGGAATTGCCCCCTGCATGTCTTTCCTTTCTTCATTCATTTAATAATTATTCATTTATGAATTCATTCATTCATCCACTCCTAGTCCAAGTCACCATCTTCAGGGTGTGGCAAAGAACCATGAACATACAATAAGCATCCAGAATAGCTCACTTTTTTCTGTGACATTTTATGCTCCTCAAATCAATTAAATCCTGCTTGGTTTGATCCCAGAACCTATGACTGAAGAAAAGCAAGCAAATATTTTTATTCCCATTTTAGAGATTTGTACAAATTGAGTCCTGGAAAAGTAAGCCAACTTGCTAGAGGTCACACAATTTATGGTCTCCTAATTAACCAGGGCTCAAAAGGTCTAGTCCAGCATTCACTATGGCAAACTATAGAAATCATCCATAACCCCCTCCTCCATTTTCCTTCTCTAGAAATGGAAGTAAGAATGCTGAATCCTAGGAAAGAAATGTCACCCAGTGCTGAATCTGTTTTCAAGGTATAGTTGAATGTAGATGACTAAATAATACATTTTTAGGGGGAAATGATCATTCCATTGGCTGAGGCTACTTTCATTTGTGAAACTAATTAGTCATAGGCCCATAACTATAGCTGGAAGGAACTTTAAATTTCACCTAGTTGAACTGTCTTATAGAGAGAGAAACTGAGCTCCTTGCTCCAAGTCTCAAAGATAATAGGGTCAGACGTAGGATTTGAAACTAGGTTCTCTGATTTCTCCCTTTTGTATTTTGTAGTTATATCGCCATTCCTTAAAACAGTGTTTGGCAAGTAGCAAATGCTGAATAATTGTTTTACACTATTCTCAAAACTCCATCTCCTTGGTCTTGGTCTTCCCACTCGCTGTCACAACATACCCAGATTTCACTCCCTCCTTATCTCCACCTTATAGAGTCCCTCTATTCCTTTAAGATGCCCCTAAGACACTTTCTTCTGTAGGAAACCTGTCCTCATCCCCACCAATTGCTCACACCTTCCTTCCCATAATACCTTGGATGTAACTACTTTGTAAATATTTATATTTTTTATGCCCCACAAATTTTCATATGCACTTGTTGTCTCTCCCCATTAGAAGATAAATTTTTGTAAGCAGAGATCGTTTCATTCTTTGTCCTCTCCCCAATACCTAGCAGAGTGACTAGTGATTAAAAGGTAGGTGTTTAATTAAGTTGATACTTAATAAATATGTGATTTGTTCTTTTCCTCTTTTGTTCTTTCTCTCTTTCCTTCTTTCTTCCCTTCCTTATTCTTTCTCTAGCCTTCTTTCTCTCTTTTTTCCCTTTTTTCTTTCTTCCTTCCTTCCTTCCTTCCTTTCTGTTTTCTTTACTTTTCTTCCTCCTTTTCTTTCTTTTCCATGACATTATTCCAATCTCCCCAGATCTCGGGACAGCTTACCTTATCAGCTATACAATTTAAGAGATCAAAAATTTGGGGGAAATACTCAGTTCTATGTCTGCCTGATATAGGTAGGCTGAGACTGTGGCTTATTCTGTTCCTCACTAGATCTGTGGCCACAGGAAAAACCTTCAAAGACCTCTCTCTATATCATACTTATCTGTTCAATGGGGATTAGTCATAAGAGGAACATTATGTCCCCTTACATAAGAGTGGTTTTGTGGGTTACTATGAAGTAGGTGGATCAGCCAGTCAACTCAAGAAAACTTAGATCTATAAAACGGAATCAGGAAGCTGGGGAGTCAAGCCCAGGCAGCTAGGTAGTAGGGATTAGTAGCAAGGTCTTGGAGGATGAACTCTTAAGAGGCAGGAAGCCAGGCTGAAGTATAAGCCATATGAGGACAGGTTTAGCTATGTGTCCTTTTTGGCCTTCACTGATGATATAAGCATTACCACAAAATCAGATCTATGACTGGCCTCTATAGGCTTGATTCAGCCTTAGTGGAGTAAGGACAGTGTAACTCACTGTCTTAACCTCCCAATTCAGTTTTGCTTTTGTTGACAAAGGCTCAGTTAACAAATACTTGGATGAACATCTACTAAGCTCTGGGAGGGCAACATAGGCTAATCACATGCTTTCCAAAGATGGAAAGGGGAAAGGGAAATAGATGAGATTGGAACAGTATTCTTTTTCTTGCTGCCTACTTGAGAGTTGGCATGGTATACTGGAGAGTATGCTGGACTTAGAGTTAGGAAGGTTCTGAGTATCTAACCTTAAGCAAGTCACCTCCCTAATCCGCAGGTCTTCATCTGTCAAAATAAATAGGTTGGGGGGTGGCTAGGTGGTGCAGTGGATAAAGCACAGGCCCTGGATTCAGGAGTACCTGAGTTCAAATGCGGCCTCAGACACTTGACACTTACTAGCTGTGTGACCCTGGGCAAGTCACTTAACCCCCATTGCCCTGCAAACAAATAAATAAATAAACAAATAAATAAATGAATGAATGAATAGGTTGGACTCCACACTCTCCACAGTTCCTTCCAATTCTAGATCTAGGATCCTATAGAACTATTTCTAAATTGGTAGAGGTAAAGAAAGCAACAGGACAGGAAAGAGAATATAATGGTTCATTTAACAAAAACAAACAGGCAGGGTTTCAGAGTTAGAAGACATTTCAATCAGTGGCCATCTAATTCAATCGGTACTCAGAAAATAAGCTCTTCTACAAGTGGTCAGTCAGCCTTCGATGAAGACCCAATGACTCACAAAAAGATAACTGGCTCTTGAGTCAGAGGACTGGGGTTTAAATTAATAATGCTTACTATCTGTGTGACCTTAGGCAAGTCACATAAACTTGTTGAGCTCCATTTTCTTTTGGTTCTGTTCAGTCGTGTCCAACTCTCCATGACCCCATTTGGGGTTTTCTTGGCAAAGCTACTGGAGCGGTTTGCCATTTCCTTCTCAAGCTCATTTGACAGATGAGGAAACTGAGGCAAATATATTTAAGTGACTCGCCCAGGGTCACACAGTGAGTAAGTGTGTGAGACCCGATCTGAATTCACCAACATGAGTGTTTCTGACTCCAGGGCTATCTGCTGCATCATCTAGCTGCCCATGGTTCTATGCACACAAATAAATATTTGCAAGATATATCTGAAATAAACCAACTGTAATTTCAAGGTTTGGTGCTACCAGTCTTTAGCGATAGCAAAGCCCTCTTGTAGGGAATAGCTTTTCAACTGAGTTTTTGAAGGAAACTAGGAATTCTAAGAGGAAAACCTGAGGAGGAAATACATTCCAGGTATGGGGCCCCCTAGCGGGCTTCATTTTCCTTATCTGTCTTTAAAGTTAGGAAATGGGACTCTGAGGTCCTTTCCAACTCCAGATCTATCCTGCTGTGTGCAACCTTGGGTAAGTCAATTCCCTCTCTTTATCTGCAAAATGAAAGTGTTAGATTATATGATCTCTAAGGGACCTTCCAGCTCTAGGTTTAGTGTGCTATAGTCCTATGTATTGAAAAGCGCTTTGCAGATTGCAAAAAAAACTGGGGATTTTAGGTATTTTTCCCTTTTCTCTCAATATATATTTATTTATCTTATATGTCCATATGTGAAAGCCAAGGCAACAAGCATTTATTAAATGTGTACTATGTACTAGACACCATGCTGAGCTCAGGGGAGACAAAGAAAGACAAAGCTAATCTCTGCTCCCAACTCTGTCTGATGTAGAGACAACAAACAAAGATGCCAATATCATCCACTGCACCTTGCCCATGGCCAGTAGTCCTGACTTTTGTCTTGCCATTGGACTTCCATGATTCAGGAAGAGAGAATGAAGCTGAGGACTTTATGCAACTCTGCCTCTCTTAAATCCAATTCACACGAGTCAAAACATCATCCATGATATCACTGGTCCTTTTCTAAAACGAAGAACAGCAACAGAAATAAGCTGGTCTCAGGATGACTTGGGGATGATGAGAGAGGGAGGTCACTAGGATTAAGTGGGGAGTAGGAGACGCTTCCTATAGAAGATAGGATTTTAGTTGAGATCTGAAGAAAATCAGGGAAAATAGGAGAAAGAGATAAGGAACAAGAGAATTCCAGGTAAGAGGGACAGTCCCAAAATGCACAGAATCAGTAGTTGGAGGGGTATGTGTGAGCAATAGCAATGAAGCCAGTGCCACTGGTTTTGAGAATATCCAATGGGGAATGAGGTATAAGAAGTCCACAAGTGAATGTGGAGAGGAAAGGGGGGCACCTGCTGTAGACTTTGGTGAGTCAGGGTGAAATAATGGATGCAAAACCCATCTTAGATTATGGAAGACCCAGAAACCCCAATGTCTGATGCAGCCTGGCCGTGGAACCCTGGGAGAGTACACAAATCTCTGAATGCTCCCAGGCAACTCTCTAGGATTCTAAAGCTGCACACAAGGCAGTGACCTGAATTGAAAAGAAATGTTTCCTTCCTTGATGGGAGCTCCCTACACGACATAAACCACAGGTCTAGGTCAAACCCCAAACATATACAAAAGCACACTACAATATGCATAATAATTCCATAAGCATTATTTTATGAAAGTAGGAAATTTTAGGAGAAACAACGTGGTACAATGAATAGAAAACCATCAAGAAGACCTGTGTTCTAGTCCAGTCTCCAAAATGTAAGATCACAGATTTTGAAGAGACCTTAGAGGTCATGGAATCTAATACCCTGAGACCTGGCCCAGGTCACACAACTGGTCATCATTTCATGAGACCAGGTTCTAGCCTCAAATTCTTTACCTGTAATACAAGAAGGTGGTAATGGATGACTGACCTCTTCCTATCGAGATGTAATTACTACTTGGTTTGTATAAAAGTAGCCCCCTTGAGGTCAAATTGTCCTACCTGGTTTGAGTTCAGTATCTTGACATGGTCAATTCTAGCTCCAGGACTTAGTGGGCAGTGAACAGTAGCCTCTTTCTCCTGCCCTCCTCAATAAGCCTCGGAGCTACTTCATTCTTCTGAAGGTCTTGCAATTTTCAGAAGTGTTAAGGAGGCATCTTTGCCTTAATTGAATTTATGATTAAATGTAAGTAAGAGAAAACCCCTTTCAAAAGGCCAAGGCTATCTCTGTTGATAACATTACATGATCATAGTCACCTTTTAATTGCCCATATGTCCACTGGGATGAATTTTTCCCTTCCCACCTCAAGCTTCTGAAGCTGCGTTTTCGAATTCTGGGGCCTCTCTTAAATATTCATTGAAGATATCCAAGTCTGGGGGCTGGAGTCCTTTGTTGATGGAACAGCAAGGATTCCAGTCTCAGTGGATCAGAGAGTGTGTAGGAGTACGGTATAAGGGAACTGGAAAGGTGTGGAGAGGTAGGTAGATTAGGAAGGGCTTTAACTGCCAAACAGAAGGTTTTATATTTGATTTTAGAGGTGATTGGAAGCCACTGGAGTCTGTTGAATACTGGGGCAACAAGGTCAGACCTGCACTTTAGGAAAATTACTTTGGTAGCTGAATGGAGAGTGGACTGGAAAGGGGAAAGACTTGAAGCAGGGAAACCAACCCAAAGGCTGCCCTAATAGTATGTGCCTGAGGTGATGAAGACTTGTACCAGGGTGTAATGGTATTAGAGGAGAGGATGGACCATAATGATGTTACCTGGAGATGTTACATAAGATGGACCATAGAGATGTTGCAAAGGAAAAATCAATAAATCTTGACAACATATTGTATGTGGGTAGGGAGAGAGAGTGAGAGGTTGAGGATTATACCTATATACATTTTTGTTTTGTTTTGTTTGTTTGTTTGTTTTTTGCAGGGCAGTGAGGGTTAAGTGACTTGTCCAGAGTCACACAGCTAGTGTCAAGTGTCTGAGGCTGGATTTGAACTCAGGTCCTCCTGAATCCAATGCCAGTGTATTATCCACTGCACCAACTAGCTGCCCACGCCTATATACTTTGATCCTGGGTGACTGGGTGATGTTCAACTATAATAAGGGAACTGGGAAAGGTTTCAGGAACTAGGAACTAGGAAGAGTTTCAGAGGAAAGATGAATTCTGCTATGGAGGTGTTAAGTTTAAGATGTCTACAAGCCATCTGGTTCAATATGTCCAGTAGGCAGTTGGAGATGTGAGTCAGGAGGTTAGGGAAAAGGTTAGATCTGGATAAGGAGATCTGAGAATCATCAGCATGTACCATATGTGACATACAGAACTATATAATAGCTATAGTGAGGTCTTCCAAAAAAGAAAAGGAGTATGTTAGGAAATGAAGTAGTACTGCAGTGAGAGAAGGGATAGCTTCTGGCCAACCTCTGGGGGCTGCACTGGTGCCCACAAAATATTAAGGACCTCCAGGGATGCCTCCAGCACATTGAGAGACTCCCCTCTGTGGGAGACTTTGACTAAAAATCATGCCAGATGAGACAGAAGGGGTCGTTCTGACCTGCATGTGGAAGAAATTGAGATTCCTCAGAAGACTGAAGAAACTTTCAAGTAAAAGAAGATGGATTAAGACCCTAAAGGAGGAGTGAAAACCAGGCAAGATCTGAGATGGGGGAGGTTCTAACCAGACTGATCAAGGAAAGTTTCTGGAGAAAATAACATTAGAGACAGGCCTAAGCAAAGGCCAGGAACCAGGAAGTCCCACTTCAAATCTATAATTCTATGATTCAGATAACTCCAAATTGTAAGTACATATATTAAAAAAAAACATCTTAAGGAATTAGATGATGGATATATTTTATAATTAATCTTAATACATTATTAATGAAATTAATCTTTATATTATTTATGCTATAAGAAATGGCAAGCAGGATGATTTCAGAAAAACCTGGAAATACTTAAATGAAGTGGAGTGAACAGAATCAGGAGAACACATGCACAGTAACAACAATATTGTTGGATGAAGAACTGGGAATGACTTAGTTATTCTCAACAATACAATGATCCAAGACAATCCCAAAGGACTAATGATGAAACATATCATCTGCCTCCAGAAAAAGACCTGATATTGTTTGAATACAGACTAAAGCATGCTATCATTCACTTTCTTTCATTCTTTTTATTTTATCCAACTCTTCTTGTACAAAATGACTAATATGGCAATATTTTACATAATTGCACATGTATATCCTATATCTGACTGTTTACCATCAGAGGGAGGCAGAAAGTAGAGGGAGGGAGAGCGATAGATTTTAGAACTCAATTTTTTTTAAATGTTAAAAATTATTTTAACATGTGATTGGAGAAAATAAAATATATGTTGATAATGGAAAAATAATGTATCATTTATATAGCACTGTAAGTTTACAAAGGGCTATAATATATGTTAACTTGTTACAAGAAGGATACATTCAATAGTACCTAATTAAACAGATGGGGCAACTAGGTAATGTAGTAGATACAGTGCTGTTCCAGGAGTCAGGAAGACTCTTCTTTCTGAGTTCAAATCTGGCCTCAGACACTAACTAGCTGAGTGACCTTCAGCAAGTCACTTAACCCTATTTGCCTCAGTATCCTCATCTTCAAAAGGGGAATAATAGCAGCAGTTGTTGCCTATATCACAAGGGATAATATTTCTAAAGCTCTTAGCATGCAGTAGATAGTCAATAACGGGTGTTTCTTTCCTTCCTCTTTAAATAGGGTAAGGGATAGGGACTGGATGTGTTACTTCATTGATGTTTCGAGATTCTGGTAAAGATCTCTGCTAAAGGAGAATTATCTTTCTCTACAATATTTTGCCTAGAAGATCCAAAGGATGTGAATTGCCCATGGTTATATAGTCACCATAAGGTGGAAATAGGGTTGTTTTCAGGTCTTACTGCCTTCTGGGTGTTAAGGGCTAAAATTCTAGCTAGTCTGTCTAAAATATCTAATGAGTGGTCGCCAATAAATTATAAGCTTTAGCAAGAGTTAGACTTTTAAGCATTTATTAAGGAAAACAAGAATTTGGTAAAGAGAGAGAGAAAGGCCTAGATTTCTATCTATTAAAGGGAGAGCACATTTTTAGCTCCCTTCTCCGCCAGCGTCCCCAGGAAAAAAAGCGAGACTGAGCGCCAGTCTCTTCCTTCCTCCTCCCACTAGCCCGCGTTACTTCCTGACTCCTGGTCTTGCCCTCAAAGACCTTCCCTTCATGGGCAGAACTCTTCTACAGTAAGTATCCAGCAGGTGGCGTCATTCCAATCGTTACATGGGCTAGCTCTCTATCTAATACATCATACTGCCACTTTTGTTAATAATAGGATATTTAATAGGGGGTAGATCTAAAGTCACTCAGGATCAAACTTTCTTAGCCTAAAATCATCAAGGCTTAACTATACAGCAATTCATATTTTAAAAAATGGGAGGCAGAGCCAAGATGGCAGAGGAAAGGCTGTGACTCTCGGAGTTCCCAACAGATCTGTCCACATACCCCCCCAAATTTCATAAATCAACTCCTGGAGCAGCAGAACCCACAAAAGAACAGAGTGAGATCATTTTCCAGTAAAAGATGGCTTAGAAGTTCAGCAGAAGGTGTCTTTTATACCAGGGTGAGAGAGGAGCTCAGTGTACTGTGAACATCCAGCCCTAGGCAGGCCATGCCTCCAGAGCCTCAGAATCATCAGCATAAGTGGCTTCTTCTGAATCTCAGCTCATGGACCAGTGAAGGAGTCTAGTGGTTGTTCAGGGGGAAATAGTGGGGGTCTGCTGGAGCAGAGGTGGAGCACATTTCCCAGAAAGCAGACTTGTGGGGAAGCAGACCAGTGGGGGAGGGGCACAGGCACACCAAGCTTGCAACCACAGAGTATCAGATTTCCACTAGATTTCTGCTTCCAGGTTCAAGTGCAAGCAGGCCCATGGTTACTTACAGGCAAGGCAGGCTGAAAATGAGCCTCTCCTTAAATCAGACAACCTGGGACCCCTGAAGCTTGGAACAGTGCATTCTAGAAGCAGTGTTCCACTTTAAGAAAGAGTTAAAAGCCAAGAAATAGGTGGGTAAGATAAGCAGGCAGAGAAAGCAGCAGACCATCAAAAGTTTCTTTGTTGACAAAGTAGATCAAAATACATGCTCAGAAGAAGACAGTAAAAAAGTCAAAGCTCATACTTCCAAAGCTTCCAGAAAAAAATATGAATTGGTCTCAGGCCATGGAAGTGCTCAAAAAGGACTCTGAAGACAAAGTAAAAGAGGTAGAGGAAAAAATGGAAAGAGAAATGAGAGTGATGCATGAGGGTCATGAAAAAAAACATGTCAACAGCTTAAAAAGCCAAATTGGCCAAATGGAAAAGGAGGTTCAAAAGATCTCTGAATTCTTAAGCATTGCTTAAGAATTAGAATAGAGTAAATAGAAGCTAATGACTTTATGAGAAATCAAGGCACAATAAATCAAATCCAAATAAACAAAAAAATAGAGGGCAATATGTATGAAATATCTCCTTAGATAAACAGCTGACCTGGAAAATAGATCCAGGAGAGTTAATTTGAAAATCATTGAAAATCATGACCAAAAAAAGAAATTAGATATCCTCTTCCAAGAAATTGTCAGGGAAAATTGTGCTGATATTCTAGAAGCAGAAGGTAAAACAGATTGAAAGAATCCATTGATCACCTCCTGAAAGAGATCCCAGAATGAAAACTTCCAGGAATATTATAGTCAAATTACAGAGATCCCAAGTCAATGAGAAAATATTGCAAGCAGCTAAAAATAAACAATTCAAGTACTGTGGAGCTACAGTCAGGATAACCCAAGATCTAGCAGATTCTACATTAAAGGACTGGAGGCAAATATGATATTTCAGAAGGCAAAGGAACTAGGATTACAACCAAGAATCACCTACTCAGGGCAGCTAGGTGGCTCAGTGAATAGAGCACTGGCCCTGGAGTCAGAAGGACCTGAGTTCAAATCCAGCCTCAGACATTTGACACTTACTAGCTGTGTGATGCTGGGCAAGTCACTTAACTCTCATTGCCCTGAAAAAAAAAAAAAAAGAATCACCTACCCACCAAAACTGAGTATAATCTTTCAGGGGGAAAATGCAACTTCAATGGAAAAGAGGACTTTCAGGTATTTCTTATGACAAGACTTGAAGTGAATAGAAAATTTGACTTCCAAATACAAGACCCTAAAGAAGTATTACAGATTGAAGCATATTTTTTTTTGTTAGTTCCTCTTTCTAAAGGTATTTTGTATGTTTTCTTTCACATCCTGACTAATGTGGAGATGTTTTGCTTGACTGCACATGTATAACTTTCATTGAATTGCTTGATTTCATAGTGTGGGGAAGGAGGGAGAAAGAAAATTTGTTACACAGTTTTTAAAAAAAAATAAATGTAAAAAACTTGTTTTTTACAGGTAACTTGGGGAAAATTCTAAATTAATAAATAACACCCCCTACCCCCACCAAAAAAAAAAAAAGACCTGGAGGTCTTGGGCAGCAAGCTCAATATGAGACAATAGTATGATTTGGCAGCCAATAAAGTTAATGTAACCTTAGACTGAATTAAAAGATACATAACATCCAGGACTGGAGAGGTGAAACTACCCCTAATGTTGGTCTTGATTAGATCACATATGTCAGATTGTCTTTAGTTTAGGGTATGGCATTTCAGGAAGGACATTATAAGATAAAGAGTTCCGGGGGGTAGAAGTGGGAGGGACAGGTCAAAGGATCTTTGATCTATACCTAAAAGAGATCTCAGAGGTCATCTAGTCCAACCTCATTTTACAGATAAAGTAGGATACCATATTATTTGTGCAAGGACATAAAATTGTAAGCATAAGGGAAAGGGAACTCCAGTCCTCTGTCACTCTGTCACTCTGTCTAGCATCTTCTATCCCCACCCCTGTGTCCTCTCCCTCTGATTAGTTAGTTACTCCCAGAACCTCCATTTTAATGGAAATGTCCACATTATCAACAGTGACCCCTCCTCTCCTCTCTGGCTGACTCTCTAGACTTTTTCCTCCACCATGCTCCTGATCTGGTATCTTCTCCCTCTTCCACATCACCCCTTCTGCTTTTCAACTCCTTTTTAGGAGTTATCTTCTCTCACTGGAATGAAAGCTTCTTGAGGGCAAGAACTCTTTGTTGTTGTTTTTTTGTTTGTATTTGTGTTTTTAGCACTTAGCACAATGCCTAGCACACAGTAGGTGCTTGTTGGTTAGACTCTGACTCTAGAGCTAGTGGGAAGGGAAGGGAAGAAGAAATACAGCATTTCTTCCTTGTAGAGCTGAGGATCTAATGATCTAGGATGTGTTCTAGATCTAGAACTAGAAGGGGCCTTATAAGCCATACAGTCTAACCCCTTTATTTTTACAGATGAGAATCTGAGACCTAGGAAGATGACTTGCTTAGGGTCACATATATAGCAAGTGCTTGAGGTGGGATTTGAAAAACCCTAGGAGATAGGTGCTATTATTATCCCCATTTACAGAGGAGAAAACTGAGGTAGACAGAAGATAAGTGACTTGCCCAAAATTGCATAGATATTAAGTGTCTGAGTTCAGATTTTAATTCAGATCTTTCTGAGTACAGGTGTAGCCCTCTATCCACTGTGCTACCTAGATGCCTCCTATCATTTAACATTCAATGTGGGAGGAAGGGAAGGGAAGGCAAGGGAAGGCAAGGGAAGGGAAACAGTGACTTTTCCCAAACCACAAAAATGCAGTAGAGCTGAAATTTAAGCCCAGGATCACTGACATCAAATCCCTGTATCTTTTCACCCATACTGTATATTCTATGATAGCTTCAATGGGAAGAGCCCTGCTAGGTAGCTCAGGAGTCCTAGGTTCTAGACCCTGGGTATAGGGCCTCTGCCAGGCATGGTCTTAGTAAATTCCCTGTCCGGGCTTCAGTTTCCTCTTCCCTCAATAAGAGGGAGGTTGAACCAGCTGACCTCTAAAACTTCTTCTACCTCTGGTAATGTGTGTTCAGAGAGCCCTCCCAGCTCTGACATTCTCCCGGTCTAAGATTTTTAATAGAAAATCCAAGCCCCGACATTTCTAGCCTAACTAATCTACCTTTGCTGATACTTGGCAGTGGCTACCTTTCAAAATAATTGTGTCAGGGTTTATGATTCAAGGAGGAAAAAGTCATCAGGGGGTCTCCTTTCATGGATAGAGGCCTCAGGATGTGAACTAATAAAATTGCTGATAAGGAACATTAAGTAATGCTGAGTTTTAAGGAAGAAAGGAAAACAAAATGCCCAGACTGTGTAAGTAATGACTCCCTCTGTCCACTGCCCCCCAAGTGGGGTGGGGGAAGGGCATATCTTAATAAAGAAAGAACAGCAACTCAGGGGAGGAAGCTAAGGGGGAATTCCCAGACTCCTGAGAGCTTGTCCATGTAGGTTCCCCTTGGAAAGGCCCTGGATCCCATCCTCTTCCATCTTCTCCAGAAAATTAAGTTAAATGGGTGGGAGGAATATTAATCAGCACTTTGTAGGTACCAAAAGTAGTATTAAGCACTGAGGAAGGAAAATGGCATAAACCCTAGCTAGTCCCCAGGAGCTCACATTCTGATACAGATCTCTAAGTGATGATATCCTTACCATGTTGCCTCCACTCTAGCCATTGTCCTCACCTCTTCACTCAGCCTCAACCTTGGACACCAGTCTTTGAGAGCTGAGCTTCCACCTTTCTTGACAGTGGACCAGAACTCCATGGTACTTCCTAGGCATTTCCACCCCTTGACAAAGCATTTCCTTTCTAACTCCTGTCTAAAAGTTTTCTTCATCCCTTAGTAGAAATCGATTGATTGTCTTCTATTTGTATCCCAGCCCTCAACATTATGTGCCTAACACATAAGTAAATGCTTAATAATGCTCACTCTCACTCACTCACTCATTCACTATGAATCTCTCTCTCTCTCTCTCTCTCTCTCTCTCTCTCTCTCTCTCTCTCTCTCTCTCTCTCTCTCTCTCTCTCTTTCTCCCTCCCTCCCTCACTCCCTCTTCCCCTATCTATATTTTGGGGAGATGCCTCATACAAAGTATCAGTGGTGGTGGGAAGAAGGTGTTTTGGTTTGGTAAGTCATAGGGATTCTGAGGATAGCCACAGAGAAATTTATTGACCTTCCAGTAGTAATGACAGGATTTAATTAATTGTGATTCTAAATCTGGGAAGCAGAAAGGGCAGAAATGCTGTTAGGAATACTGCCAGGGAATAAAGTCAACATGCCTAATACCACCTAGACATAATGTGTCATGAGATGCACTCACCTGTCAGAGTAGTGATTGAGTGGGAATTCTAGAACTAGATGTGCTAAATCTTCCTGGGCTTGGTCTTTGATCTAAGCACAACCAATGAGGGTATGAATATTTTTTAAAGCCAAAATATTTTCTAATATCCCTGACAAAAGGTAATTCAACTTTTATTTTATAAGACTCCCCCAGGGATAAAGAATATCCTGGAAGGGAATCAATAAATGATTGCATACTAGATACATAGTTATTTAGGAAAGATCTAGATATTCCCAGATGTTTATAACCTACTGAGGTGGACATCAGGTCGAGTCACTCTACTATCTCTCAATCCTGATCGCTAAGCGCTATCTTCAGAGACAATCTTCAGCATACGTCTGACCCAAGGCAGAATTTCTGATTTTATTTTGTCATATTATGTTGATTTGATAATAGGAGGGTCCTTTGGAGCAAGAAAAGGAGATGATCAATCAGATTCATTATCATGGAAGGCAAGGTCTTCCGAAGATTGGTCAACTCTTTCAATTCTCCTTATTCTGAACAACACAATGTTTCATATTTTTAATCAAATTCGGAAAAGCTAAGTACCATTCCTAGTATTTGCTTATAGAAGGCTCAGATTCAAATGTGATTTTTCTTCTTACTTCAATGTGTCACCTTGAACTGGTTCCTTAAACCTGAGTCTCTCTGGGCCTGTCAAATAATTAGGTTGTATTATAGAACCATAGATTGGGAAATTTAAAGGGGCCTTCGAGACAGTCTACACTCATTTTGCAAAAGAGAACTGAGATCAGGAGAGATTAAATGATGTCCCCAATCAGACTAAGGGCTCCGAACTCCGGAGCCAGGATTCTTTCCAATGCCTCCTAATGTAGGTATAGATGTGTTTGAATTGTGTATCTGTGTGAACATGCGTGCCTGTGGGATGTGGGCATGGCCACGTGCCCAGCCCCTGCTCCAGATGCATTTCCTGTTTCCACTTCCTGGAAGCCAGGGATCCTAGCCCTGCAAGTCTTGATTTTATTTTAAATCCCCACTCTGCTAGCTATGCCCTGCATGACCTAGATATGGTCCTTCTCTCTCTTGGACTCAATTTCCCCATACATTACATAAGGGAATTAAACAATAACTGGATAATCTCTCATTTCTTTTCTCAGTTCACAATGCCATTATCCTATAGTGAGACTCTCCAGGCCCTACCCTTATGACAATTTCACATACATGGCTTTGCTCAATGGTGGTGGAAATACATGGATTCTGGGGCCGAATCAGGAACAACGTACAGGAATCCCACTTCCTTCTCTGGGGCTTCCCCTCACTAACCACTTTGCTTTTCCTCCAATGAATCCCAACTCTATAATGGATTTTGAAACACTTAGGCATCCTCTGTCCTGGAGATGACAGATTCTCTTTGCTTGTTTAAGTTATTTTTTTAATCATCCTTTTTGTCCACTTCTCCAACCACACCAAAAAAGAAAGGAAGGAAAGAAAAGCATGAGAGCAGTGTAAAATATATATGTCCATGGGTTGTCTCTGAGTTTTGTTTTTGGGGGTTTTGTTTTATTTTTTAAATTTTGGCCAAATGCCACTAGCATGAATGTGGATCTATATTTAAATTGGTCTTATCTCGTTTGGAATCTGAGCTCTTTTAACAGAGGAAGGATGTGGAAACAGGTTTTTTTTTTTTTTTGTCTCTGGATGTAGGGTGCTATGAAGACCAAGGATGCTTAATAAACCACTAAAAATGCAGCCTGCCACATTCCTGGTGAACTTGAAGGCTCTCTGTAAAGTAAAGAATATACAACATAAAATTCTGAGCACAAAAGCATAGGGAATAAAGGAAAGCAGATTAGGGAGTCACCATGGTATGTAAAAGCAAGAGGCATGAGGCTGGGGTTCAGAGCCCAGTAACTGATACCCCTGATTGATGGTGTGACCTTGACCCAGTCACATACGTGATCTCTTTTGTCAATGGTAAGGGTGAGGCAAGATGACCTATGAGCTTCTATCCAAATCTGACACTTTTTCTTCTAAGCTGGAGGGCTCTTCCCCAGCTTTAAGGTCTTTTTTTAGCTCTGATATTCCATGCTCTAACATCCCTTCCCCCTAAGACCCTCCAGTTCTTTGGTTTTATGTCTCTGTGTTAGTAGGATAGAATGGAAAAAAGGGATGATAAAGGGGTAAGTATACTTGGTAGAGGCACATTCAGATATTGTGTTTCCATTGTGTCAGGAGAATGAGGTGGAGGGGAGAGCAGAGAATATCAGAGGGCCTTTGGGAATCAATCTGCCTCACACTTACATTTTATAGATGAGGTAACCACGGCATGGAGAGAAGTGACAAGTTCAGAACCAGAAGGTACTTTGAAGGTCATCTTGTCCAATCTACCCAGTTGACAAAGATGCAGACTGGGCCTTGATGCTAGGCAAGTCATTTCATCTCTCTCAGAATCATATTTGGCATCCATAAAATGAGATTAATAAGAGCATCTACTTTATGAGGCTGATGTGAAGATCAAATGAGGTAATGGAATCATAACCTTCTCGAGGGCAGAGATTACTGCACTTTTTTCTCACAATAGCCCTTAGAGGTAGGCGCCATTATTATCCCCATTAATTATCATCCCAAGGTAAAATGATGTGACCAAGGTGATACAATAAGTGACTGAGGCCAGATTTGAACTCAGCTCTGACATTTTACCTACTGTCCCCTGGTTGCTTCAAAAGCCTTTAGTGTGAATTACATATTTGATTTATCCTGCTTCCCCATTTTGGGATGGATTAGGAGACCAGAAGGAGGGAGGGGATGCTCTTGCACTATGCTGACATGTGAGGGATGGCATTCAGTTCTATTGTGGCTCCATTTTGTAGGGAGAGACATTGTTTATTGCATCTTAGATTTAGAATTGGAAAGAACACTAGAGTTTTTTACATATGGAGAATTTGAAGCACAGGGAAGATCTGTGACTTGCCCAGAGTCACACAGCTAGGATGTGCGTAAATCAGGATTCAAACTCAGATTTTCCTGATTCCAGCACTCTCTCCCCTACACCAGTGGTGTCAAACTGAAAAAAGAATAGAGACGACTAATCCCTACATGGAGGTCTCTGCCCAGCCTCATATTGACTTAGTTTCAAAATGTAATGTTATCTATGTTTTCTTATATTTGTGTTTAATTTGTTAAACATTTCCCAATTATATTTTAATCTGTTTCAGCTGTACTGGGAGTATGGTGGACCTGAGCCCTTCAGTGGTGTGTCCGACACCCCTACTCTATACCATACTGCCTCTTTTGTGAGTGATGAGATCACTGAGAGAGTATATATAGAGAAGACTTAGTATAGAACCTAGGGATATTTCAACAAATAGGGTGTGGAACATGGCTTCTCCAAAGGAAATTTCAGCAAAGGAGACATGGTGAGGAGTATAGCAGGGTGTGGGAGCTGTCTTCAAATATTTGCAAGATTGCTGATTTAAAGAGGCATTGCCTTTATTCTGCTTGGCCCCAGAGTATAAAACTGGGAGTAGTGGGCAGAAGTTTCACAGAGGCAGTTTGGGGGTTAATCAAGCATTTTAAGCACTTAATATGTTCCTACCAATGTACTAAGTGCTTAATATACAAGAAGTGAAAACAGTCCCCACCTTCAAGAGTCTGCAGTCTAACCAGGAGAAATATGTACATATGTAGGAATTTAAAAAATAGATACAAGGTAAGTTGAAGATAGGAAGTAATAGCAGCTAGGGAGGGGTGTTTAGGGAAAAGAATCAATGTAAGTAAAACTTTCTTAACCATGAGAGCTATCAAAAGTTGAATAGGTTCCTTTGGGAAGTAATGGCTTCTCCATCACTTGGGATCCCCAATTGAAAGCCAAGGTAAACACTTCCTAGAGATATGGTGAAAAGGATTCTTATTTAGGTAAAAAGTAGACTGGAAGCCTCTGTGTTCCCTTCATAAGACCATACATCATAAATTAAAGCAGTAAGAAGCCTTAGACATCACCTAGTCTATCCCCTCATTTATAGAAAAGGAACTGAGCCCCACAGAGGTTACATGATATGCCTGTGAATTCTAACTCATTTTGTATTGTGGGTCCATTAGCTGACAAATTCAGCACCATTCCCAGCATTGACAGCCTAGATCCTATGATTCAGGGGGTCGAGTCCTGGGAAATCATTTCTCCCAAGGCTTCAGGTCTGCTTCTTCTTAAAAGGGGAGTCAATTGAGTCTGGTTCTCAGTCTTGTCCCAATCTTCCATCATTTACTATGTGCTATTTGTCTATATCGCAGAGCCAGTGTAAGTATGGCTTCATATGGGCCAACTTGAGAACTGGGACAGGCCTGCAGATAAGGAAAATCACCCTCCCAAGCTGACTTCTGAGCATGTATCCATGCAGGGTCATCCACCTGGACATCTGTTTAATCAGAGGGCAGTCTTTGTACATTTTTCAGACAACTCTTCACTTTAATTTTCCACTAAGCTATTATTCTTCCCTTTCCATAATGACATTTGCATTCCTTTGAGCAAAATACCAAGGTTACACTAAAAATAACGCTGCCCATCAGTTTCAGATTAGGACCAGCACAAGCAACATTAGTCAAGAATTACTGTAAATACATCAACAGCAATTGTTCCAAGGTCTACCCGTAAGTTGCCACAGACAAGCATTCAAAGTATCAGATTTTACAAGAAAAAAAAATGTAGCTTTTAAAAACTGTCATATTAATAATTTGAAAGGAAAAAAACCATTTACACTGAATGAAGTCACTCCACTGCTCAAAATCCTTTCATGGCTCCCTATTCCCTGACAAATGAAGACCAAAACACTTAGCTTGGTATCTAAAGTTTATGCTGTCAAGCTGCTAATTGTCTTTTCCTGACTTATATCATTCTCCATATTCCCTGAACTAAAATGAAACTGAAATATTTGCCATTTTCTCAAGGAATAGTATGCTTTCTGACCTCCTGGACCTTGCTGGTCCATATAACCTGGAATGTGCTCTCTTCATCTTTATAGGTGTTCTTCTATTACTGCCTGTGGTGGAAAGAAGCACTGATCTTAAAATCAGAAAACAGGGTTTGGAGACCAGGGGATTGTAGGTTTAGAACTTGAAAGAATCTCATAGATTAAAGACCACAAACCCTTCATTTTACAGATGATGAAACTGAGACAAACAGGATGTAAGTGATTGGCCCAGGGTCCCACAGCTAGTGTGTGTCATGATTTGAATCTAGGTCTTCTTGACTCCAGCTGCAGTGCTCCATCACCAACACACAGTTTTTTCACTAGATGTCTAGCTCAATTGTTACCAAATTCCTTCCTTAATCACTTCATCACTTGGGGATCTGGTTTCTTTTTCTCTATATAGGGATGGATAATGATAATAATAAATAATCATGGAAGAAGAAAGAGGAGGAGGAGGAGAAAAAGAAGGAGGAAGTGGAGGAGGAGAAGGAGAAGGAGGAGGAGGAGAATTTATGTAGCACATTAAGGTTTGCAAAGTACTTTAGAAACATATCATTTAATCCTCACAACTTTGGGAGTTAATACTATTATCTCCATCTTACGGATGAAGGACCTGAGTCCAGAGGATGTTAATTTCTTTAAAATTGCCTAATTCTAATTTTTAAGTTTCTTGATATAATCATAACTGTGAAAACACATAACAAGTTTCTCTGATTAAGGCCTCATTTCGCAAATATATAGAGAACTCAGAAGAATACAACACTCCCTAATTAATAAATGATCACGGGATACAAATAGGCAGTTTTCAGATGAAGAAATCAAAGCTATCTATGTGTAGAAATAAGTGCTCTAAATTACTGTCAGATTGGCTAAAATGACAATGTTGGAGGGCATATGGGAAAGCTGCGATACTATTGCACTTTTGGTGGAGTTGTAAACTCATTCAACCATTCTGGAGAACAATTTGGAACTATGCCCCCAAAGCTGTACATCTGTACATACCCTTTGACCTACCAATACCACAACTAGTTCTGTATTCCAAAGATTTTTTTTAAAGGGAAAGGGACCTATATGTACAAAAATATGTATAGCAGATCTTTTTGTGATGGCAAATAATTGGAAATTGAGGGGATACCAATTAATTGGGGAATAGTTGAATAAGTTGTGGTATATTTGTGAGGGAGTACTATTGTGCTATAAGAAATGATGAGCAGGATGTTTTTAGAAAAAAAAATATGGACAGACTTATGTGAATTGATGCAAAGTGAAGTAAAAAGAACCAAACATCATAAACAATAACAGCAACATGTTGAGATGATCAACTATGAATGACTTAGCTATTCTCAACAGTGCAATGATCCAAGACAACTCCAAAAGACTCATGATGGAAAATACTATTCACATTCCTTGATCTTGAAAGTAATTGGGAGCCAATGGAGCTTAATGATTATATGTTTGATGTGGCCCAAACTGTGCTTTAGGAAGGTCATTTTAGCAGCTAAATAGAGGATGGAATGGAGTTGAAAAAGAGTTGAAGGAGGGTAACTAATTATAAGATTGTTAATGAAATGGTTCAGTCAAGATGTGATAATAGAATGATTCTGAGTGATGACTGTATAAGTAGGGAGAAGATAGTGCCATGTAAGAAGGCCAAACCACCCTGAACTACCCCGATCTCATCTGATCTTGGAAGCTAAGCAGGGTCGGGCCTGGTTAGTAATTGGATGGGAGACTGCCTGGGAATACCAGGTGCTGTAGGCTTTGGTTCCAAAGGTTTGTCATGTCAGTGTTAAGGGCTAAAATTCTAGCTAAACTGTCTAAAATATCTAATGAGTGGTTGCCAATAAATCATAAGCTTTAGCAAGAGTTAGACTTTTAAGCATTTATTAAAGAGAATAAGAATTTGGTAAAGAGAGAGAGAAAGGCCTAGATTCTTATCTATTAAAGGGAGAGCACATTTCTAGCTCCGCTCTCCACCAGAGTCCAAAAGAAAGAGTGCGCGAGACTGAGCGCCAGTCTCTTCCTTCCTCCTCCCACTAGCCCGCGTCACTTCCTGACTCCTGGTCTTGCCCTCAAAGACCTTCGCTTCATGGGCAGAACTCTTCTACAGTAAGTCTCCAGCAGGTGGCGTCATTCCAATCGTTACATCGGGGTGGGAGTGGGGATAAGCTCCCACTCTCTATAAAATGCTCCAATGGCGTTCGTCTCAAATAGCCTCTGACGACCGAAGCCCAACTCCTGGCCTTCTCGTGGCAGAACTGTTTTCACTCACAGGAGAAGAAGTAAAGGTGAGTCACTGGCACCTTAAAACCTGTCGCTTTGGGCAGCTGGGGCTCCTTAGCCTTGGCAGGCAACTGCCTAGGGAAAGGAAACCCTGATTTGAAACCTCCGCTGCCTTGCGGCTATACCCATATATGGGAAAGGCTTCAGGAGTTAACCCTGAGGAAAAATCAGGAGTCGGAGTCCCTTAGGCAGTTAGATGTTGGACATCACATCCCTCTGGCAACTCCTGTGATGGCACTGGTGCCATACTCTATTGGCTCTGCCTCTCCTTTGGATCCACCAATGTCGGAGAGAGGGAAAACCTGCTGCATGGGTAGCAGCTTGTTTTCCATATTGATCCGCCCAGGCCAGTGCCCTGGAGAGGACACTCCAGTTACTCCTTATGGGGTAGATACAACATGGGATGTGGCAGTTACCAGTTGGTTATAAGTCACTCAGGAGCTGTGGCTCCCGTATCGGACTGCACAGCCATGCTGTGGCCTGTGGCTCTTCAAGGCATTGATCCATGGTCGTCCGTGACTGGTGGAGGCCTAGTACTACTACCTACTATATAAAAGAAATGTTGTAAAGGCAGAAACGACATGATTGGCAGTGGTTTGGCTATATGGAATGAGTGTGAGGAGTTGAGTTGGGGCTGGGAGCCTGGGTGAGTGAAAATATGGTGGTGCCCTTGACAGAAAAAGAGAAATCCTTTGGGATCCTGACTCTGTCATCCTATATGTTAACTATCTCTCCAAGTTTTATGTCATTTTCAAATATGATAATCATAGCTGTTAATGCTCCCATCTGAGTCATTGATAAGAATGTCAAATAGCACAAGGTCAAAAAGACATCCCTGATAACTAAGAAATTGTCTTTAATTTTCCTCTACGGATTTCTTCTTGCCTACAAATGTGTTCCAGCAGCTATTCTCCATAGGGAAAAAAATAAAACAAATCAAAACCAACAATACCATACCCCTTCACTTGTCTCCTCAATCCCTTCAAGCTATTTTCTTGTCTCCCTCATACGATTCATCATGAAACTTGCAAAGAAAACAAGAACAAAATAAAACAATAAAAATACATATAAAACAATATGTTTCAATTGGCATTGAAACTTTAAGGGTTCTCTGTGAAGATAGATCAAATTTTTCATCCTTGGTCCTTTGAAATTGTTTTGGATCATTGTCTTGATCACAGTGGCTGTCTTTCACAGTTGATAATTTTTACAATATTGCTGTTACTGTGTACAGTGTTTTCTCCTGATTCTGCTCATTTCACTTTGCATGAGTTCATATAACACTTCCTGATTTTTTTCTGAAACCATTCTGCTCATAATTTCTTGTTTGGTTTGTTTGTTTGTTTGTTTGTTTGTTTTTGGTTTGGTTTGTTTTTGAGGGGCAATGGGGGTTAAGTGACTTGCCTAGGGTTACACAGCTAGGAAGTGTCAAGTGTCTGAGGCCAGATTTTAACTCAGGTCTTCCTTATTCCAGGGCCGGTGCTTTATCCACTGAGCCACTTAGCTGCCCCCCTGCTCATAATTTCTTATAACACAATAGTATTCTATCACAAATTATTCAGCCATTTCCCAATGGATGGGCATTGCTTCAATTTCCGATTCTTTACAACTACAGAGCTACTAGAAATACTTTTGTACAAATAAGTCCTTTCCTTTTTCTTCAATCTCTTTGGGATATGGACCTAATAGTTGTATTGCTAGGTCAAAGGGTATCTATACAGTTATATAGCTCTTTGGGCATAGTTCAAAACTATTCTACAGAATGGTTGGACTAGTTTACAACTTCATTAGCAGTGCATTAGTATCCCAGTTTTCCCACATCCCTGCCAACATTTATCATTTCACTTTTCTGTCATGTTAGCAAATTTGATACATGTGAGGTGGTATCTAAGAGTTGTTTTAATTTTCATTCCTCTAATAAGTAGTGATTTAGAGCATTTTAATGTGATTATTGATAGTTCTGATTTCTTCTTCTAAAAACTGGCTGTTTATATCCTTTGACCATTTAGCAATTGGAGAATGGCTTTTATTTTTATAAATTTGGTTCAGTTCATTATTTTTGAGAAACAAGGTTTTTATCAGAGAAAGTTGCTGTAAAATTTTCCCAGTTGCCTTTTTTAATTCCAATTTTGGCTGCATTGGTTTTGTTTGTTTAAAAGCTTTTTATTTTCATGTAATCAATATCATCAATTTTACTTCCTGTGATGCTCTCTATATTCTTCTTGGTCCTAAACTCTTTTCATTTCCACAGATATGACAGTTATATTTTTTCATGCTCCTCTAGTTTGCTTGTGATAGTATCCATTAGGTATAAATTATTTATTTATGTGGACCTTATCTTGGTACATGCTATGAGATTTTGGTCTATGCTTTGTTTCTGCTGAACTGCTTTCTGGTTTTCCCAGCAATTTTTGTCAAATGGTGAGTTCTTACCACCAAAGCTTGGATCTTTGGGTTTATCAAACACTGGATTACTATGGTCATTTGCTACTGTGTATTGTTTACCTAATCTATTTCACTGATCCACCACTCTATTTCTTAATTTTTATTTATTTTTTTTTTTTTGGTGAGGCAATTGGGGTTAAGTGACTTGCCCAGGGTCACACAGCTAGTAAGTGTTAAGTCTCTGAGGCCGGATTTGAACTCAGGTCCTCCTGAATCCAGGGCCAGTGCTTTATCCACTGCTCCATCGAGCTGCCCCTCACCACTCTATTACTTAACCAGTACCAGATTGTTTTGGTGATCATGACTTTGTAATATATTTTGAAATCTGGGCATGATAGGTTGCTTTCCTTCCCTTTTTTTTTCATTTTTTCCCTTTATATTAGTGACCTTTTGTTCTTCCAAATGAATTTTGTTTCTTTTTTCCCCCTAACTCTATAAAATATTTCTTTGCATGGCACTGAATAAGTAAATTAATTTAGGTAGAATTGTCATTTTTTATTATACTGCCTTGGCCTACCCATGAACAATTAATATTTCTCCAATTGTTTATATCTGTATTTGTGTGCAAAGTGCTTTATAATTGTGTTCATATGATTCCTGGGTTTGTCTTGGCAGGTAGACTCCCAAGTAGTTTATATTGTCTGCAGTTGTTTTAAATGGAATTTCTCTTTCAATCTTTTCCTCCTGGGGATTGTTAGTAGTTTATAGAAATGCTGATGATTTATATGGATTTATTTTATATACTGCAAATCTGTTGAAATTGCTAATTGTTTTACTATTTCTTCTTACAGTTGTAATTATTAAAATTAATTATTATAATTATAATAATTCCATTTATTTTATATTTTTATTTAAAATTTAGATGGTATATCATTTGATGTATATGTGTTTAGTATTAATATTATTTCATTATCTCTGGTCCCTTTTAGCAAGATGTAGTTTCCCTCCTTATCCTTTTTAATTAGGTCTATTTTTGCTTTTCATTGTCTGAGATCATGATTACTTATGCCTGCCTCTTTTTACTTCTGCTGAAGCATAACAGATTTTGCCCTAGCCCATTAGTTTAACTTTATGTTTCTCTCTGTTTCAAATGTGTTTATCATGGGATTCTGATTTCTAATCCATTCTGTTATCCAATTCTGTTTTATGGGTGAGTTTACCCCATTCACATACATAGCTATGATTTCTAAATCTGCATTTCCTTCCATCCTATTTTCTTCTCTTTATCCATTTCTTTTTTTTTATCCTGCTTCTCTTAATTTTGTTTTGCTTCTGACCGCCACATTCTTTTATCTTCCCTCCCTTATATCATGCCCCCCAACACCTTTCTTTTATTCCCTTCCCGTCTTTTCTGTTGGGTAAGATAAAATTTTGTTACAAATTTAGTATGCATAAACTAAGTATATGTGTGTCAATTCCCTCTTTGACCAATTTAAATGTGAGTGAGGCTCAAACATTGCCCAGCCCTCCCCAGCATTTTCCCTCCACTATAAAAGTCCTTCCTTGTGTACCTCTTATGTGAGATAATTTCTCCCATTCTTCCTTTCCCATCCACTTTCTCCCAGGGCATCCCTCTTTCTTATTTATCCATCTTTCACATTATCCCAATGTAAACAACTCATTACCATGGTCCCTTTCTATGTAGAATCCTTTAAACTGCTGTAATGATGGCAAAGTTTTTAGAAGATATCTATCTCATCTTTCTATATAGAAAGATAAACTGTTTAAATTTTCTGAATCCATTATGTTTTTTCTTTATGGTTTACCTTTTTATGCTTTCTGAGTCTTGTATTTCAAAGTCAAATTTTCTATTCTCTTACCTTTACATAAGGAATGCTTGAAAGTCCTCTATTTTATTAAATGTCCATTTTCCCTTGAAATTTTATTGTCAGATTTGTTGGGAAAGTTATTCTCTATTGTAATCCCAACTCTTTTGCCTTCTGGAAAATCATATTCCAAGACAACTACTCCTTTAATATGGTAGCTGCTAAATCTTCTGTGATCCTGATTGTGGCTCCATGGTATTTTAATGGTGTTTTCTGTCTACTTGAAGTATTTTCTCTTTGATCTGGGAATTCTGTTGTTTGACTATAATATTCCTGGGGGTGATAACTTTGGGATATTTTTCAGGTAGTGATCAGTGGATTCTTTCCATTTATATTTTGCCCTCTGGTTCAAATTGATAATTTCTTGAAACATAATGTCTAGTTTATAGTTTTCAAGTAATCCAACAATTTTTAAATTATGTCTCCTCATTCTATTTTCCAGGTCAGTTGTTTTTTCCTTTGAGATAGTTCACATTTTCTTCTCTTTTTTTCATTTTTTAAATTTTTTCTATTTATTAATGTCTCATAGTCATTAGCTTCTACTTGCCCAATTCTAGTTTTTAAGGAATTATTTTCTTCAGTGAATTTTTGTACCTATTTTTTTCCATTTGATCAATTTTGGGTTTTGTCCTTCTTTTACCAAGCTGTTAACTCTCTTTTCATATTTTTTTTCTTTTTATTTCATTCCTTTTCCTATTTTATCTCTACTGCTCCTATTTGATTTTAAAATATTTTAGCTCTTCTATGAATTCTTGTTTGGCTTATATTCAATTCACATTTTTTCCTTTAAGGCTTTGCCTGTAACTGGGGTTTTTTTTTTTTGGTGGGGACAGGGCAATGAGGGTTAGGTGACTTGCCCAGGGTCACACAGCTAGCAAGTGTTAAGTATCTGAGGCTGGATTTGAACTCAGGTCCTCATGAATCTAGGGCCAGTGCATTATCCACTATGCTACCTACCTGCCCCTGTAACTTTTTTATATCATTGTCTTCTTCTGAGTTTGTGTCTTTACCCTCTCTGTCACCATAGCATATTTTTATGGTATGTTTTGTTGTTGTTGTTTCTTCATTTTTCCATACTATTTCTAGATTTGTAATTTTGTGTTAATATTAGGCTCTATTCCCAGCGTTGGGATAAGGAAAGTGCTGTCTCAAACTTCATGTTGTTGTTTTTTGAACTGCTGTTTTCAGAGCTAGCTCTGGGTGTTTGAAAGTCTTTAATGTTTCCAAAGAGGTATGACCTGGGGAGAGGTGTGGTCACTGCTCTATTGGTCTGCACTCTGGTCCTTACCCATGAAAAACCCTTCATCCCTTGGGTTTGTTTGTTTTCCCTAAGTCAAATTCATTTTATATCAAGAAGGAGAATTGTATAGGACTAAGAAAACTGAAGAGTCTCAGGAACAGATAGTCATCAATGGTTTGTTGGAAAAGAACTGCTAAAAATGATTCTGAACGTATGCAATTTGGCAGTCAGAAAAGAAGTAGGAGTTGCAAAGATTTTTCTAAGCTTGAATCAGTAAGAGGCTTGGAACAAAGATATTATTCCTGACAAGAAGAAGATGAGGTTACAAAAGACAGTATTTATGGAATCAATTAATATATGTGGCAGCTAGGTGACTCAGTGGTGAGAGCACTAGGCCTGTAGACAAGAAAACCTAAGTCCAAATCCAACCTCAGAAACTTATTAGCTGTGTGACCCTAGGCAAGTCATTTAACCTCTGTTTATCTTAATGTGCTGGAGAAGGATATGGAAAACTACTCCAGTATTTTTCCCAAAACAAAATCACGGACAGTATGTCCATGAGGTCTTGAAGAGTCAGACACAAATAAATGACTAAATAACAAGGGAATCATCGCAACTGCCTGTCTGCACTGTATCCCAAAAGAGGTGGGTCCCTTCACATGGAGAGTGTCTTTCTGGAGGGAAAGAGTTTGTCACATTCAAGGTTTTAGAAGCTAACAGATTTGTTTCTTTTCTGGGGCTGAAAAACAGTCAAATAAATTATCCTAGGGTCATACATGGTCTTCTATTTGGCATTTAAATCTCTTCACAACCTAGCCCCATTCCTACCTTTCCAAAGTTGTTGTTTTTTTTTTTAATTTTCTATTCACCTTCACATATTTTACAATTCATTGAACTTTGTTACTAACTTTTCCCTCACATGTAACAGCTACATCCTGTCTCCATGCTTTTGTACTATCTCTTCTCCATGCCTGAAATGCTCTTCTTCCCAGCCTTCAACTGCATGCCTACTTGGCTTCCTTTAATGCCACCTCAGCTTACGCCACCTCTTCCAGGAATCTACTCCTGCCCTCCCCTGACCCCAGTTGCTAGTGCCATACCTATTAAGACTATCTTCCCTCTACTTTGTATTTGTCTTGTACATTCTGATTTACAAGTGCATTCTCCCCCTTTTGAATATAAACTCCTTTAGGGCAGGGAATATATATATATATATATATATATATTTGTTTTAATTATGCCATGATGCCTGGCACAGAAGCAACCTTTAATTAAATATGTGTTGATTGATTGATTGATTGTGTGTGAAGGGTTTGAATCCCTAAAGGAGTTCAAGCTCATATTTCCGGTCATTATGCTAAAAGAAATAAGAGATCCAACTTTTCTTTGGGGAAAACAAAACACAAATAAATTGTATACCATGCTGAAGGAAGACATGTATGACAATGGCCACATGGTCAGTGGTAACCTGCCCATTTCAGTACAGATGAGGTATTCAGGGCATATGTGGAAATATCTATGGCATAAAAATAAAAGACAGAAATAAATCTTTTTTTAAAAAAATAGCAAACTTACTATCCCTTTCCCTCTTCACATATTGTTGTCTCAGTAAAGTCTGCTTATACAAATGCATATAGTAAAAAAAGAGGCCCAAAGCCCCTACAGGGGCAGCTAGTGATGACTGTGTAGAAGGACAGTTTCACATGGTATTCCTCAATCTTGTGTCTGTGGAAGCTAAAGAACAAAGGCTCAAGTCTCATTTACAATCCGCCACTAAACCCAACTATTTGTTGACCCCCAAATGCTATTTTTTTCTCATTAGAATGTAACCTTCTTGAGGGCAAGTACTGTTTTTTGCTTTTTTTCATCTCCCCAATACTTCTCCCGGTGCCTGGTACCTCATAAATGTGTGATGAATTTTTGTTGATTGATTGATGATTGATTGATTGATTCATTCATTCATTCATTCATTGCAAGGTTAGAAAGTCAAAGCTCCATTGGAGGCCTATGAATAATTCTCTCCAGCAACATCCAGGTGTAGCTATGGAGAAATGACCAGAACACTCAAATGGGAATAAAGAACCATGGGTTCAAATCCCAGCTCTGCTGTTTATTACCTATATGGCCTTGGACAAAGCTCTCAACCTTCCTAAGCTTCTATTTCCCTTTGTGTAAAATGATGGAATTGCACTAAATTATACCTAAAGTCTCCTCTACTTCTCAATCTGTCCTCTAGCATAATTTCATTTCTTCTGAGAAACCTGCTACTTATTCCGGTAATTATGTTTATTGGATGTTCCAGTGCCCAATTAAAGTCTCAGTAGATTTACAAATCTTGGTAAGGGAAGACAGTCCTAACTAGACAATCTGGTTGGAAGTCTACAAGAAGCAGCATGAAAGCAAGCCACCCTCTTTGCTCAGCCTCCTCTCCCCTGACAGAACTGTCTGACATGGCTTGACATAAGACTCTAAGCCACTAAGACTGACAACCATGGAAGAGTGTAAGTTGCAGAACTGAAAAATCAGTCATCATTAGTCATTCTTGGTGAATTTTGCCTGGAACATTAGATGGCAACAGGGCAGACTGTGAATTTCCCAGTCTAAGGACAAAGCAAAGGTCCTAGTTTATCCTTCTCATTTTTTTTATTCTTTCCCCAAACATTCTCCAGTCGATCAAACCCAAAACACATTTTGCCAGGAGCATTTTCCCCCTTTAATTTTTCAAACACATGTGTATTGCAGGGGAAATTGACTCCATATGTTTCTGATTCATTTACAATTAATTCATCAAAATGTTGTTTTGATGTCCAAGAAGCTGTATTGAGCCTTTTTTTCTTAGAAACAGGAAGTCTAGTCTTGCCAAAAGTCCAACTCCAAACGCTCCAAAGGATTTTGAGCCCATTTTCAAACAATTATGCTTTTACATCTAGATGACTGCCAGTTTGGGGACAAACATCATTTCATGTTGACTTGCAAGTAGATTCTGATTAGGAATCTGAAAGATCAATGATTCTGAAGGTATACAACATGGACCTTTTCAGCCCAAGCAATAACTCCTTCAGGCAGAAGGCAAGCAATATGTAAAGGCAGAAAGAGGCAGTGCATAGTTTTGGATAGAGATTTGGATTTGGGATCAATAAGGCTAGCATTCAAATCATATCTTCTACATTTAAATATTGTGTGAAGCTGGTGAAGTCACCTAGCCACTCAGCCTGTTTCCTCACCTGAATTATTAAGATAATAGTAATATTTACCATCATATATATTTTGCATATTCCTATGTCTGTGCAAGTCTACCTCATCTAGATTGCAAGATTGTCAAAGACAGATTCTGCTGGGAATGCAAATGCAAGACAAAAAGAAACACAGTCCTGCCTTCAAGGAGTTTACATACTAACAAAGGAACATAACACAGAAAGGGAGCTGAAGAGTAGGGAAGGAGAAAAGAGAATTTTAGAGTAGAGCTTTGAAAAGAGTGAAGGAGTAAGCATGACCATCCAAGTATTTCCTCAAAATGGAAGTCCCTGGAGAAGCTCATCAATCAAAAGAAGGGGCCCAAGGGCAGAGAGATCTTCCAGGATGACCACAAATTTGAGGAATAGAGAAATTTGAAGATTCAAAAGCAGTGCTTGGAGAGAAATCATTCCCAGTATTCTGAGGTAGAACAACATACTCTTGACTTGTGATTTATCTAAATTTGCCTAAAGTAGAAGGACTGGGATTTGTACTCTAACTATAATTCTGAGGCAAGGGATTCAATGTGGGGTGGGGGGGTGGGGGAACCATGAAGGAAATAATAGCATTTTCTGTTCCAGATCTCAAAGTGATAAACACAAAACCAATTTGGTACTGGATAAGAAATAGAGGGGTTGATTAATGCACTACATTAAGTACACAATATACAGAAGTAAATGAGCACAATAGCTTAATATTTGATAAACCCTAATGTCCCAGATATTGGGAAAAGAACTCACTATTTGACAAAGAGTGTTGGGAAAATCGGAAATTAATCTAGCAGAAACTACGTGTAGACCAAAATCTCATACAATATAACAAGATAAGGTCAAAATGTACAAGTGATTTAGTCATAAAGGGCAATATTATAAACAAATTGGGGGAGCATAGAAAGAATTACCTGTAAGTTCTATGAATAAGGGAAGCATCCATAACCAAATAAGATACCGAGAAGTTCACAATGGTAAAATGGATCATTTCTATGACATTTAATTAAAGGTTTTTGCACAAGCAAAACCAATGAAGTCAAAATGAGAAGAAGATCAAGAACTTGGGGAAAATTTAACAGCAAGATTGTCTGATAAAGATCTCATTTCTAAAATATATAAAGACAAGCCAAATGTATAAAAATAAAAGAAATTCACCACCTGATAAGTGTTCAAAGGATATGAACAGGCAATTGTCAGCAGAAGAAATCAAAGCCATGAGCGGTTTTATAAAATGAATCACTAATAATTAGAGAAGCAAAAATTGAAAACAATTCTGGGATACCACCTCACATCCATCAAATTGACTAGATAACAGAAAAGGAAAATGACAAATGCTACAGTGGAAGTGGAAAAATTGTGACAGACACTATCACTATTGCTGGAATTATGAAGTAGTCCAACCATTCTGTAGAACAATTTGGAACCATGAACAAAAGGCTATAAAACTGTGCATATCTTTTGACCCAGTACTACCTCTACTAAGTTTCCCTTAAGGAAATCAAAGAAGAAAAATCACTCCTTTGTACAAAAATATTTATACCAACTCTTTTTGTGGTGCTAAAAATTAGAAACTGAGAGTATGCCCATCAATTGGGAAATGGCTCAAAAAGTTATGGCATGTGATTGTGATAGAATACTATTGTGCTATGAGAAATGATGAAGGGAACAGTTTTATACAAACCTGTGCTGTTATTTTTGTTTGTCCTTCATTTTCAACTATTTGGCAGGCTGAAATGTGGAGGAGTTCTGTTTGACCCCAGAGGCTTAAACTGAGAGCAATGGGAGAAATGGCACAGAAAACAATCTCAGGACTCAATGCCCCACATAACTTCCTAACCAAATGAGCTGTCCAGATGTGGAATGAGCTGCTTCAAAAGGTGGAAGGCTCCCTGTCACTGGAGCAGAAACTAGATGAGCATTTCTTAGCAGGTGTATTTGAGTGGGGCTTCATTTCAGGTATAGGTTAGGTTGGATGGCTATTAGAGTCCCTTCCAACTCAACATTCCATAATGATCTTTTTTTTTTAATTGGTGAAAGAATGGCACAGCCAAACAGCAGTTAGTCTGAAAATAAGATCTTGGGGCTTTAGTAGATGTCAAGATAGTCAAGAAAACTATTGGGGTCTTAAGCTTCATTTACTAAGGATAAGAAGCTATTCTTTTTTTAAAAAAAACTGGGATGTACCCTCATGAAACCACATCAGAGTATTGTGAGAAAATCATTACCAGGTACCCCCTGCTGAGAGAGCCTGGCTGACCTTGACTTAAGGTCAGTCCGGTGGCAGGAAGTTACCTCACAAAGCCTTGTTCCACCCAGAGGATCTGAACTCTGACCTCAGCATGTTCTATTCATGGACTGCCTTCAACTCACGTCAATCAATGGACTTGAATGCTACCAGCTTGGAGCAGTGTGTAGGGACTGCCTCTCTTCTGGACCGCAGGGAGCTTCTACTCTAACAGGGACAGGAACTTCCTCTTGGTTGCCTGGGTCTGCTAGGTGGAGGCAGCTCTTTCTTCTCTCTCTCTCCTGTAGATCCTAGAGAGGCTTTCTTATCTTTCAGAGACACGTATTCTCTCTTTGCTAACCTCTAATATACTTTAATAAATGCTTAATGCCTAAACTGATGCTAAAGCTTCTAATTTATAAGTAAACCCTAGATAGTTTTCCCAACACTTGGGACAGAAATAGGCTTCCACACATTTAGTTTTACTCATCACAGTATTTTGTTTAGTTCAGGAAGCACATTGATGAGCTCAAGAGGGTCCATCCAGAGCTGATAAATCTGAATGATGGAGAGAACTGAGTCCAAATTAAATGAGTCAGTTGAGCACATTGAGAGGATTTTAAACCTGGAGAAGGGAAGAATTAGGGAGAAACTGGGTGGTGCAGAGCATAGAGCAGCTGGCATAGAGTCAGGAAGTCCTAAACTCAAATCCTACTTTAGATGGGAATTATAAGACAGGCTCTGCCTAAAGTTTGTTCTAAGATCTTTGCCTGTCACAAGTTGCTCTAGACTCAGTGCTATCAATAAGAAAATAAGTGGTAATGGATTACATGACTTTTATAAAGTAGACTTCATGCTGTGATTATAAAACCATCCTAATTAAAAGGTTTATGAAAACTAAGCATTCAGTTTCCATGGAGCTCAAAGCACTTTACCTCCCAGAGGTATTGCTAAAAGGAAAAGGAAAAGGTCTCCAGAAGAAGGTTCAGAAGATCTCTAATCTAGTTTCCAGATCACCCCTCAATCCCACAGTTTGGCTTCACTTTTACTCCAGGGCATCAGGAGCCTCATTTAGTATAACTAAAGAGTACTTGACCAGGACTCAGAAGACCCTTCTGTGACACTGGCCAGCTGTGTGACCCTCAGAAATTCACCTAACATCTCAAGGCCTTGGTTCCTTCATCTGTAAAGCAAGGCAGGGAAGATAAAGTTTGCCCTATTGTTGGGGGTAAAATGCTTTACCCACTCTTGAAATGTGAGAGAAATATATTAGTCAGCATTTGAAAAGTGAACAGGTTGGAACTAGATGGTCCCAAAGACCCTTCCCAGTTGTGATTTTATATGTCCTAAGACATTTTCCAGATGTAACCGTGGGTGTTTTACGGGACCTCTTATCTCTGACATCCCAGCTTCTAAAGGTCCTTCCCACTTTGCCATTCTCCATTCTAAAGTCCCCAGAGCTCTGAAATTGGATGTCTTGTCTTTTCCAGACCTAACACTGAAGTTCCATAAAATCTCCTATAACATTCAATGTTATAAGATCCCCTCCCAGCTCCAACAGTGTCTTTATTTTATGAATTGAGGAATAGAAAGCTTTAGGCTTGCACAACCTGCTAGAATACATCTCTACCTCTATTTTCTTTCAAGCTGACTTGGATTCAGACCTATTATAAGACAATGAGTCAAGAAGCATTTAATAAGTGCCTATGGTGTGCCATTTGGAGAGACAAATACAAACAAGAATGTCCCTGCCCTCGGAGAGGTTACAATTCAATGGGGAAACAACAAAAGACAAAAGGGGACTTTATCGTAAGAGAGAGATGGTAAAAAAAACAAGGAGCATGGCTTTGAAGTCCACAAAACATGAAGAAGGAAGGTTGGACAAGCTGGGCCCCTCCACAGAAAAGAGGCCCCCAGGAAGAACTCACCAACAGGTTCAAAAGGCATCAATTTGTTTGGCCCTTTTTTCATAATTTGATCTCAATCCTTTGGCTTATTGACTGTGACTGGAAGATTGGAGGTTCTTTGCAAAGTCCTTAGCTACAAAAATAAGGAGGGACAGACCAAAGGAAAGGGTCTGTGAGATGGCCTGATCCTGGCAGAGATAGTGGGAAATGTGTGGTCTTTCCTATACCTTTGATACCACTGGAACCATATGTTTTGAGGCATGAACTTGAACCTCACATTCCTCATTGGTAATGCAAAATTTGCCTCTTACAATGGGGGTTTTGTTAAGTGAATCCAACTGTTCCCACTTGAAGGGTTGTGCATTTTAGTGAAAAGAGTCTTGGACACGGCATCAGGAGACCAAGTTCTGAATCTTAGTTCTGTCACCTCCTAGCTGGATTGAGGCACATAGGTCAATTCCCTTCTTAGAACCACAGTTTTCTTAGCTATAAAATAGGAATGATAATATTAGACATACAGATCTCACCAGGTGGTTATGAGGAAAGTGTTTGATAAACTTCAAAACTACTAAGGAAATGAGAGGTAGTATGGCGTAGTGGAAAGATCTCTGACATACAGTCAGAGGAGCTGACTTCAAATCCTGTCTCTGCTACTCACTACCTATACAACCCTCAGCTAATCAATTCCCTAATCTTTGTCTGTTTCCACTTCCATAGAAATAATTGAATGTACTAGATGATTTCCAATATCCCTTTCAGTTCTAAATCTTAGGCAATGGGCATTGACAGTTCTCATGAGTTTGGTATCAGAGTATCATGAAAATGTTTATACCAAGATTTATTAATGATTCTTGTTCTTATATTAGCTATATCCCCCACAACAAGACCTCGTTGCAGTAGGAGGTAAGATAGAGAAGTTTGCACAGCATGCCTCCAGATCAACTGATTTTTCTCAAACAGGTTTATAAAAATGACAACCTAAAGGGCAGGGAATCAAGACAACAGAAAGCTAATATCTTAAGTTCAAGAAGGATTTTCACTTCATTTTTAGGAGAACTGAATAAGTTCTCCTTGATGGAATTTGTAGAAAGATAACCATTAGTTTGAAGACTTAAACACATCTCTTGTAGGTCTTTGAGAAATCCAGATATATGCTGATTGATCACTGGAGGCAGCTCCAAGGAATGTGTCCTTTGGCAACAGAGGAGAGCCACCTATTCAAGAACCCAGTTCTTAAGAGGGGATCATTCTTTGCCTTTCCCTTTTTGCCTTTGGGGGTGGGACAGTAAGGATGAGAAAAGTTATTTCTTTTCCCCTCAGTAGGTCATGGATTTTGTAGCAGAGGTACTCACCTAATAGGACATATTGCATGCCTTCTCCTAATCAAGAAAAAAAGTCAAGACAGCAAAAGCAGCATTGGGGAATGTGATCCTTGGCAGTAGAGAAGAGAGCCAGCTATGGATTGAAGGAGAAATTAGCCTTGGCGGTTGGATTCAAAACTATGGAGAGGAAGAGGCCTAGGGATCCTGGCTAAGTGATCTGCCCAAGAGAGACAGTGTGTATGTGTGTGTGTGTGTGTGTGTGTGTGTGTGTGTGTGTGTGTGTGTGTAGGAATGGGAAGAAAGGTAATGACCCCAAAGAAAAGAAAGAACTTCAGGGTCCTGCAACTCCAGAAGAATAAGTTGCCTTGGACACATTTTTCCCTTAAGTGTGTACCTCTACATCACTGTACATTACATTTGCTTCAACTCTTCCAAATTGTGCTACATATATTTATAAGAGGACATACTCCAGTTTCATGAAGAATGGTAAGTATTTTGTAACTACTGTCATTACTAGATTTTTTCAATAAATTCCTTTACCCTAAGCTAATTTTTCTCACTGTTTAACTACTAAATATAAACATACCAGTAGATGCTCACACATTATCCTTTCAGGAATAACCGTTAACTTGGAATAGCAGCCACCCCAGGGGTTCCAACATACAACCTGAAACCTGGGCATGGTAAATTGGGGAAGCAACAAGGGGAATGTGAGGTTCATGCTATCTGATAAAGAAAAAGATGTGAGAAAAAACAATAGACACAGTAAAAATGTCCGACAGCACATATAACATTCTGCACCTATGATCCCTCCCACTTCACTAACACAAGGGGTAAAATGTCTTTCATCATTTCATCTCTGGAGTTATGATAACCTTTATTTCAAAGAGAAATCTTTCTTTTCTTTCATACCTTGATTTGTATCAAAATAGTCCTTGGACAAATGCCTAGCTGCTCTAGCAAGTGAAAGCATGAAAATGAGCAATATCAGATAAAGAGGTTCTGAAAATTGGAAGATAAGGAAAGTGGGGGGCAGGAGAGAGAGAGTAGGGAGGGAGGGAGAGAATGAGAGAGAGGGGGAGGGAGGGAGGGGGAGAGAGAGAGAGACAGAGAGACAGAGAGACAGAGAGACAGAGACAGAGAGACAGAGAGACAGAGAGACAGAGAGAGAGAAAGAGAGAGAGGAGTTCAGAAAGGGACTGGACACTGGGGAGGTTATCAGACAGACTCTGACAGCCAGCCAGGCCAACAGATGCCAGCAGCTGTGGTCTGACATCAATTGACTAATTCACTCCAGGTTTCCTTGGGGGTCTCTTTGGATGTATTTATAACTGCCAAAGGATTTATTTCCGTCCCAGGATTTTAAAAAAATTTCCCTGACGCAAGAACACATATTGCTAAGGTAAGAATGTTTCCATTGCTGGGATTGCCATCAAAGGGGGGGAAAATGCTACCGACCCTGTTCTTTTCACTGAGCATTATCCTTGCCCTAAGACTTGGTCAGAAGCTTTGCCAGTTCTTGTTGGTCATGGAAACAGAAAAAAGAAACACACACAACTTCTCAAATTGTTCCATCTTTTCAATAGCATGAAGAAGGGGGAGGAATCTCTCAATGTCCCGTGTTCTAGGACATTTCATTCTTTAACCTGGTACCCAGAGCTCGCGTATCCTGGAGTAGGCACAAGGATTGAGGCAGTTCTCCAGAGAGTAAAGAAATCCAGATGTGTCTGCTTTGAATTAATACCGTCCATTCCAGCTGTGACACCCGATGCTGTGAAGTCACACACAGCACAAGGTGAGAAATGAGCTCAGCAACACCTCAGAGTCAAGAGTCTCTCTATTTATTCTTCTATAAATGTATACAACCCATCAGGAGACAGGATAGGAAAAAAAAAGTCCCACAAGCCCCCAAGTCAAAGGAAGAGTTTCCTAGATAGATATCATGGTTGTACTGTAAAGAGACCTGGACAAGAAGGGCAAGGTCCTGGCTTTGAATCCTACTTCTGACAACTACTAGTTGGATAACCTTGGGGCAAGTCATAGAATCTCTCAGAACCTCAGTTTCCTCATCTGTAAAATTGTGTTAATGCTATTTCCACAACATACCTCACAAGGTTCTTGTTACAAAGTGTCATGAAAATTATGAAGAGTTGCAAAGTGCTGTGGAAATTATGAAGTGTTACAAAATGCTATCCCCTCCCCTTTCTTTGGAGAGCTACATGAGAGGCAAATAATATCTCCCTCACAATTACATACACAAATGCTCTATCATTCATTCATATATATATATATGTGTGTGTGTGTGTGTATGTGTATGTATGTATATATGTATGTGTGTATGTATATATAAATACATATATGTATATAAGTATATCACAATAAAAATACCCATGGCTCTCTAGGGCAGCTTGACCAGACCCATGAGAAAGAAAATGCGGAGAAGATGCATGTGTATGAATGTATGAGAGAAGAGTGAGTGAGACAGAGAGACAGGCAGAGACAGAGAGATGGGAGAGATATTCAGAAAGTCACAAAAATGAAGCCCACCACCACAAGTATGAGGCAGATTCAAAAGACAGTATCAAAAGCAATTAAAAATTCTGATGACCCCCATATTACTCTGAGCTTCATGAAGTTAAATTAAGACAAGAAAGATGCTGAGTGTCAGTTGAAACAATTGTTTCCAAAGACAGCTGGAGGGTCTGGCTTCATGGTCTGAGCATCTGGTTTGATGTACCTATACTCCAAGGAGCCATGGGCTAGTAGCTTAGTGGGGTATGCTTAACTCTCCATCTTTTGCATGAGGGAAACCAAATTCCAGTCTCTCTGCAGTGGGCTTCTCATGGATCAGAGGGGAAACAGGAGCCCACTCACTTCTTTCTGGGAGATAAAAGATCCCTTCTAATGAGAAGTGAAGGGAAGAGAATGGGTTCCTTGACTCTAAGTTTCTTTCTTTCAACCAAGAATGGCCTTGGTGAGAGTAGGATTGGTACTTCCTGTTGGGTCTTTCATCTTGGAATTTCAAAGTGCTTACTGACATGGCCTGGTGGTAGGGACTGTCATCACTCTTGTTCAACAGATGAGAAAAAGGAGGCACACCAAACCCACAGTGAGTCAAAGACAATAGTAGGAATGGAATTCTGTCCTCTCAGCTCCCCATCTAGGACATACTAGGACCAAGGCATCATTTGCATAATTCATCCCAAGAGAGTGATGGGTACATCACCATATTGGAATCTGTACAGAGGGATTAGCTACTGAAATTTCAAAGAACCTCATTATAAAGCCCTCATTATGAAAACCCCACATATTTTTGCACACTCTTTAAAAAATTGTCAGGCTCAATAGGAATGGCAGGGTCAACAATGGTGGCCCAAGTTACAATGAAGTTTCTAGAATTTCTCCAGCAGATTTTGAAAAGACATATTAGAAAGTTTCCATGTAATCAAAAATATTTATCATGTGCTACTTCGGGTATCAGCAAAAATCTAGAAACTAAGTCTTGGTCCACCCATTGGGGAATGGCTAAACAGCATGGGGCACATGAATGTAATGGGATATTACTCTCAGCAAGAATGAACACAATGAATACACGGAATCATGGCAAAATTTATATGGATGCAAAATGAAGTGGACAGAACCAGTAAAAGAACAATAACATCAATGAACAAAACCAACAACAAAGAGTAATACAACAGAAACTAAAAGCTATGAAATTGTAATGAAGAAGCATAATTCAAAGAAGAGGTAATAGAAGGTAAAGATGCTTTAGGTAGTGTAACGATTGGAATAACGCCACCTGCTGGAGATTTACTGTAGAAGAGTTCCACCCATGAAGCGAAGGTCTTTGAGGGCAAGACCAGGAGTCTTTTCTTTGGCGTCAGGAAGTGATGCGGGCTAGTGGGAGGAGGAAGGAAGAGACTGGCGCTCAGTCTCACTCTCTTTCCTTTGGACTCTGGTGGAGAGCGGAGCTAGAAATGTGCTCTCCCTTTAATAGATAGGAATCTAGGCCTTTCTCTCTCTTTACCAAATTCTTATTCTCCTTAATAAATGCTTAAAAGTCTAACTCTTGCTAAAGCTTATAATTTATTGGCGACCACTCATTAGATATTTTAGACAGTTTAGCTAGAATTTTAGCCCTTAACAGTAGGAGTCTGTGGTTATGGGACATTTTAAATAATATGGTCTTCTAGACTTCTTTGGTGCCTTAGTTCTCTCAAACTGCATTTTCTCTCTTTTTTTCAAAAAAGATCTTTCTCATGAAGGATAGCTCTCTGGGAGGAAGAAAGAGAATATATGGGAGAAAGAAAGTCATGAAAAATGAAAGGCATCAATAAATTTTAATGTTAAAAAAAGAAAAGGTAGAATAAGCTTTCAATCTCTCCACTAAAATGTGGTTAACTGTGGGCACTGTCACACAAGATCCGATCAAGCAATGTATAATTTGATCTGTTTATCTATGAATCTCTGTTACAAGGTAGAAGACATTTGAAAGTTATATTAAAATTTTTAACAGATTATCAATAAAAATAATGAAATGTTTAAAAAAAATATGATACCTATATCTGGTTTTGAAGAGCTGTCCTAAGAAAAAGTGATTAGACCTCATCTGCTTAGTCCCAGCAAAGGCAGAAGAGAACACTACAGGTTTTATATAAGTAAAAAACTTCATTACAATTAGAGCTATCTCAAAGTGGCACAGTCAATAGAGCACTGGACATGGAGTTAGGAAGACCTGAGTTCAAATGCAGCCTCAGACACTTAGTAGTTGTGTGAACCCAATCAAATCACTTAATCTCTGCCTGCATCTGTTTCTTCAACTTGATAATGGTACCTGCTGCATAGGGTTGTAGTGAAAATCAAATTAAATAAGATCTGAAAAGTACTTAGCATAGTGCCTGGTACATAGTAGGTGCTTAATTTATGGTTGTTCCCTCCCCTTTCCCTTCCCAAAATAAAATGGCCTACCTCAAGAGGCCATGGGTTCCTCCTCATTTTAGATCTTCAATAGTTAATAGTCAGTAAACATTTATTCAGCTGTGACTATATGCCAGGCACTATCCTAAGTGCTGCTGATACCAAAACACACACACACACACACACACACACACACACACACACACACTCACACACACAAATAAAAAAAAGTGGAGTGGCCACTGATATGCTGTGAGTAGATTCTTAGTCAAATACAGGTTGGACTAGACATTTTCTGAGGTTCCTTCCTGACTTAAATTTTCATAATTCCTTGAATAATTTCTATGGATCCCAGAATTTAGAACCCTATTCCTCTCCTAGTGAAATTACTTTAGATATATTATGTATTCTCTGTGAATGCTGGTTTCTACATCCTAAAAGATTGTAAGCTCTTTGAAAGTGAGGACAATGCATCTGTAACTGGGGCTTGTCTTGATTTTGGCCTCCACATCCCTGAGAGTCACACAAAACTTAATGATGACAACCAATATACTGTCTCCTTAAACTCTTTCTGGGAGGGAGTCCTGACAACCTCAGAAGATAGCTCTTCCCACTACTGAACAGATCCAAGTCTAGAAATATCACTTAATTTTTAGCTGAAAAAGCTTCCCTCTAATTCCAGCCAAAGATTAAGTCCCTAATTTGACGAACCTCACATTGAAATAAGGAGCACATATACCAATTGGAGCCAGAGTAAAGGGTAAAGCTTCAAAAGGAATGAATTGCAAATTTCTTAGGATTGGCTCATCTAAATTGTGTCTAAAAGCATCTAACTACTTTCTAAAGCAAATGAGGGGAGCAAGCAAGAAAAAAGGAGAGAGAGGAAGGAAGGAAGGAAGGAAGGAAGGAAGGAAGGAAGGAAGGAAGGAAGGAAGGAAGGAAGGAAGGAAGGAAGGAAGGAAGGAAGGAAGGAAGGAAGGAAGGAACAAAGAAACAAAGAGGAACGAGGGAAAGAAGGGGGAGAGAGAGAGAGGAAGAGAGAAAGAGAGAGAAAGAAAGAAAGAAAGAAAGAAAGAAAGAAAGAGAGAGAGAAAGAAAGAGAGAGAGAGAGAGAGAGAGAAAGAAAGAAAGAAAGAAAGAAAGAAAGAAAGAAAGAAAGAAAGAAAGAAAGAAAGAAAGAAAGAAAGAAAGAAAGAAAGAAAGAAAGAAAGAGGAAGGAGGGAGGGAGGGAAGGAAGGAAGGAAAGAAGAAGGGAGAAAGAAAAGATTTTTTGAGGGGGGATGAGGGTTAGGTGATTTGCCCAGGGTCACACAGCTAGTAAGTGTCAAGTGTGTGAGGATGGACTTGAACTCAGGATCTCCTGCATCCAGGGCTGGTGCATTATCCACTGTGCCACCTAGCTTCCCCAAGATTCTTATTTTAGAAGCATGATAAAACATGAAAGGAAAGCTGAATTTGTAACCAAAGGACCTGAATTAAAATCCTAATTCTGTTACTTAACCTTAGGCAAATCACTTAATCTCTGTAGACTTGAGTTCCTTCATTTTAAAATGAAAGGTTTAAACCACATGATATGGAAGGTCTCTTCCATCACTCTCTTTATGATCCTCTGATTCATGCTCCTATGAAGTTCTTAAATATTAGAATTGGCCCAATGTAAAATCTGTTGCTTAAATAGTTAACTGACTCTCACTGGAGTCATCCAGTAGAGTTTGGATGGTCCTTTGCCTGAGAAGGGATTCATAGTTCATGTTGCAGTTGCACTAGCTGACTAGTTGCCCAGGGTCACACAGCTAGTAAGTGTTAAGTGTCTGAGGCCGGATTTGAACTCAGGTCCTCCTGACTCCAGGGCCAGTGCTCTATCCACTGTGCCACCTAGCTGTCCCATGAACCTAGATTCTTGACAGATGTGTTGATAGGTCCCAAACTCTGGAATGTTCTACTAGACTGGGATATCTTCAAGTACCAGTAAGGAGATGAATCGTGTGTCTACTGTCTGGAGATTTGTTTCGCAAAATTCAAAGCAAATCCTTAGATATTGGCTACAGAAGGTTGACATTTGCAGCCATAACAGCCTTAAGAGTCTTAGATCTATCTTTCCTCCACTGTATAATGTTGTTCCCCTATAGATCAATGTAATATAATAAACACAATAGCTTTTTGGTCTCTTTGTTTTTACTGACTAGCCCTATGATGTCATCAGTATCAGAAGCCCCCAGTGTGGATGTTGTTTGATCAGTGCAGTGCAGAACCTTCTCTTTTAATTTATAGCCTTCCAGAGTTGCCTGGCACCCTGAGAGGTTATAACAGATCTGGGAACATATAGCTAGAATATGTCTACAGCAAGACTTGAACTCAGGTCTAAGTGACTTCAGAGATTATTCTCTAACTACTATGTAGGTCTGCCTCATGTATATATACACATATAAATTTACCATATCTTATGTGTACACATGTATACTTTTATTTTGCCCTGCCAATACCATGCATAACATTATACTTTATATTGATGCAGAAATGTGATACATAATATTTACATATAAGCATTAATGCCATGTACAAGTTATTTCTTACATAGTGTGTATAATCATATTACAGAAATTATACAATAATATTAATCATATTATATAATAATAGATTTCACATTAGTGTGTAGTAATATTATTATATATTCTTCTTGAAGCACTACTCTTTTTTATTTTGGGGGGGAGCAGGGCAATGAGGGTTAAGTGACTTGCCCAGGGTCACACAACTAGTAAGTGTCAAGTGTCTGAGGCTGGATTTGAACTCATGGACTCCTGAATCCAGGGCCAGTGCTTTATCCATTGCCCCATCTAGCTGCTCTGAAGCTCTACTCTTGAGCCTGCACTCTGCCATGCCATTGATGCCTCCACAGACTGAAAGCTCACTCTACTTCTAGACTTTTGCCAGTCTCCTTTATGGCACCTTCCTCTGGTTG